>NC_134408.1:149071918-149106918 GCF_038048845.1 Mixophyes fleayi | reverse complement strand
GTAATGTCTTGGAACATGGAACAGAAATGTTCTGCTTTAAAAGGATATAATGTTTCAGGCAGTACGTCCATCATATACTGACGCGTCAATGGGATTGGAGTTCTTTTACACCTCTCTTTCATCTTTTGGGTGCTGAGAATTTTACTTAGTCCACCCTTTGACATTACGTTGGTGAAGGTGCTGTACTTAGACTCAGATTGGACCTCTCTGGGTTCTCGCTGTAGCCAGGGAGATGCGACCCTGAGACTTTCATTTGATAATCTGATTGGACAATCACATTGCCTGATCTAGTTCAGATTTTACTCAGACTAGGTAATCTGATAGACCATTGCTCCAACAGCCCACTGCACAGTATAGGCCACCGCCATCTGGGTGTTTGGCATGTAGGCGGAATAATCTAATCTGTGTAATTCAAACCACCATGATTAGATGTCGCTGTGTGAACCCACATTAGCTTAATAACTCAATCTGTGAAGGAGATGATTCCCTTTAAAGCCCTGCAATTCAATGCACAGCGGGACATTTATAAAACAAAAATAGTGTTAATCTAAAATGATGCTGTAACCCACAGGAACCAATCAGGTGCCAGCTGCTAATTTCTTAGCCAGCTCAGAAGATGAAAGCACATGATTGTTTATGTATATAGTGCTGAGAGGATTAAAGTGAAGTTATACTCAGAGGTTATCGCCTGGGTCTATACCAAAAAGGAGAGGGGAGCAAACCATCTTTATTACGCTACAATGACACACACACAGTATTCATGATACACAACCTAATGCACCACCCGTTACAGTTCTCAGTAGATGGGAAGTTTAAAATCAAATTGCAAATAGAATGTTTTGACAGGATTAGACTTAATGGGCCTGATTCATTAAGGAAAGTAAAGCAAAAAAAGTAGTAACTTTGCACCTTGGCAAAACCATGTTGCATTGGAGGGGGAGGTAAATTTAAAATGTGGGGACAGATTTATAGTTGCGGTAGGGCATGTCCTAGATCAACTTTAAATTTTAGTGTACAAATAAAACTATCAAATATTTGTGTGTTACATGAAAAAACTGATAGTATTTATCTTCTGTGCAAAGTAATAAACTAATTTCCCCCCTTGCATTGCAACATGGTTTGTCCAGGAGCAAACTTACTCATTTTTTTACTTACTTTCCTCAATGAATCAGACCCAAAGTGTTTTTGTCAATGTCTAGTGTTTAGGTGCCAAACAGTGGTCTCCAACAGGTAATTCAGAGGTTGAACATAAATTAGCTTTAATTCATCAATAAAAGCTAATAACAGAAAACCACAAACACCCTATTCAGGGTACTACCTCACTTCTTGGCCCCTCTCAATACAGTGGGCCCCTGGACTCTTACCATGTTCAATTTAGCGACTGAACACACAATTGCACAGTCCTTGTAATGTTAAGGACTCTCCTGAGCACCTTTCTAATAGCATCCAGTTGTCCTCGGATGGACTGTCTCTCTGGTCCTCTATCTCCCCCATCCTGCTCCTACAAGACATCTCAGCCCCCCCCCCACTGTGCTCTCACCTCAACTCCTAACTGAACTCCTCATGGGCGTGGTCACATACCTTCTAAATCTTGTTTGGGTGGATCCTAAATTCTAGGGGATGTACAGGTGGCAAACTAGCGCCACCTAGAGTGAGTCACTATATATACAGCTCATAAGGCTGAAAAAAGTCACAAATAAAACCTTCTTTTCCTACACGCCTTCCCAATGGCTCCTTCCCATGAGCTTCTGACATTTTAAATGATCAATATCTGAACTATTCCACATAGATTTACCAGTAGCTTCCGCAATGTAGCTAGGAACCCAGGCTTAGCAATGTTGCAGCATTTGCAGATTTCCTTGTTTCCAGTATATGTATGTTCATAGTTATACTGAGGGCGTTTCTGCTCCTGTAGTTGTGTGCTTTTTTTTAAGTTTTAAGGTTTGTGCAGAGAGGGGCTGTCACAAGCTTCCTAATCACAATAATAAGCTTTTATTTTTATACAGTAGTTATTCATGTATTGATGCAGAGCGTTTATAATTCGGGTAAGCACAACCTAATTTTGATGCCAAGACACAGAAGGAAAATTTACTACGTACCCTTTATAATAAGTTTTTTTCACAAATCACTTTTACACAATGTCCTAACTGACTCCTAACGACTCGATAAGATCCTTTGGAGCCATCGACCATAATGACACTATCACCGACATTTCATTTGCAGTAGGGAATTTTTAATATCTCTCCCCTTTCATCCTAGACTGAATTTATCCGTCTTTCTTAAATCCCAATTGAGATGTGATCTAAAACTCAATTGTTCAATTTATTTTCTTCCTTCACTTTTTCTAGCAGAATTCATATCACCAACATGTTCCATGTATCGCTCACGGAATATCCTGGCGGTCAAAACTTTAAAAATTTTAGTACATGGTCATGTTTGCAATGTATCAATTTAACTCAATCTTGTATAGTGATTTTACATGACTGTTTCTCAATCAAAGTTTGATAACGTGTAACTGTTGATAAAACACTCTTTATTTATACAGACTATACTATTGTTCTTTTAACTCTTATTTTTCTTAGTATTCTCATTTATCCATAATTAATGCTATTGTGGTTTGGATGTACTCATTTTGAAATGGTTTTTATGCGAGAGTTAAATAAGTATCCATAATTCTATACCCCCCAGAGTATTTGTGTATAATATGCTTATGTCTATTACTGTATTATTTTTCTGGCCTACTATAAGTGATATTTGAGAATCTCGGAGATTTGTTCTATGAATATGCTGCTTATTGTTTATCAATTATTACTTTTAATTAGAGATGCTCAGGATCGATTCCTTGAGAACCGCGCCCTCAAAATCAAAAACGAGGCAAAACATCACTGTGACGTCGTCAGATCTCTGAGTTTTGGATTCCTTTTTAAGATCCAACATAGCGAGGGGTGGGAGGGAGGGCGGACCCCCATTTTTCTTTTCTGCCACTGCTGTGTGCCAATGTGTCCAAGATGTGCTAGGAACTGCCGTGTGTTTGTGCCATTGCTCTGTCGCTTACCATCCAGCCAGGTCTCTGCAGTATTTTTCCGAAAGTTGATGATAATAATAATGTTACCTGTGAGGTGGTCAAGATTGACTGCAAATGACTTGAAATTAGTGTTATTGAGGTTAATAATAATGTTTGGACAAAAAAAAGAGCAAAATTATGTGATTTTAGCATATTTTAGGATTTTTAATGAAAAATCCAAAACCACAACACACAAGGGCGGTCAAAACCAAAACCAAAACCAGTTCACGGGGGTCAGTGAGCATCTCTACTTTTAATATATTTAAATAGAAAATTAGAATAGTATAAGTAGAGTCTATGTATCTTTTTGTATCTTGAACTGTAGGCTCCAACCAACAAGCTTTATTCTGTCCATCTATAAATTCCTGATTGTACATTTTTTGCTACATCATTTTGATACTTTTGTTGTTTGTGATGTCGATTGCACTTACATTGTTGTAACAGCTGTACTAAACATCCATTTGCTTGGCACAGAAACTAAATTCATTGGGGCCCTTTTACAGATTACTCTGTGAATCCATTTCAGACTTGTCCTCAAGTCTCCTGGAAATTAGGAAAGGCTGTCAACGTACTTAGATCTCCGATTTCCATTGAAATCCCTCCCATGTATCCGTTGACTGTGGAATAATGTCATTATGAAAACATAAAGCAGTTTTAGCTATGTTGTTACATATGTTTTGATCGTATCAAGCCTAAGTTTTAGGAAGACGTGATATCTGCTACTTAGCTGAGTGTTTTCATTGCTGAATACAAGTAGTGACAGTATCCATGGGGGATACTGTAGGTAGCAAAATCAGCGCATTAAATGGCTTCTTCAGAGATATGCAATTCATTTACATCATATTCTGTAAATCCTGAATGAGGGAAAGCTCTCAAGTCTGGGAGCATTATAAGCAGACACTTTTCATCCCATGGTGCAGAATCACTAACAGAAAATTACTCCTCTACAAAAACATGTATTTAAGGACATCCTGTCACTGGGATCTACATTGACTTATAATTTTCTCTTAAGTCTCACAGCGCTGGAGTCATGGGTTCAATTCCAACCAGGGCACTTTCTGTGTGGAGGTTGTATGTTCCATCCGTGTTTGCGTGATGTTCCAGGTTACTTTTACAGTCCAAAAACATACTAGTGGGTTAATCGGCTGCTGAATTTAGATTGTAAGCTTTGTTGGGGCAAAGAGCTGCTGTGATAGATTAAATATTCTCCGTACAGCACTGTGTAGCAAGGTGGCACACATACATACATACATACATACATACATACATACATACATGGTTATGATATTCCTCAACCACCATCTTAATCTCCCTAGGTAATCTATTACCACCCTCTACACAGCTAACGCAAGACAACAACCCTCTGACCAACATTGCCACACACACACAGCCCACTCAATACTTTTACCTTTGCGCTCTAGCTGGTCCATTGTGCAATATGATGTAGCACGTGCCCTTGTGTTTCTAACTCCCATTGTCCTATAGATTGTAAGCTTGCGAGCAGGGTTCTCTTACCCCTCTGTCTGTATGTATTACCCAGTGTTGTTTTATCAATGTTTGTTCCCAATTGTAAAGTGCTACGGAATTTGGTGGCGCTATATAAATAAATGTTGTTGATGATGATGATGATAAATAAATTATATAGAAGTAGGCATTCCTCGGGGAGACAGCATTTGATACAACGCTGTCTATGTGCTAAGCTGGAGAGCCGTGAGGTATAGAGGAAGCCGACCTGGGAGTTAACATAGTGTTAAATACTCAGCTTTAAGGCTCAAAGCATTCTACATTAAGTTTATTTTGGCTTATTACATAGTGTGTAAGCAAAGTATAGCCTGGTGACAGTTTTACTTTGACACCATGGCTGGGGGAAGGAGGATGCCACGGTGCAGACAGAGCTTAGAGGAGCTTTCCAAAGCCTCTCTGCTCACCACAGCATGTACCATGTGACTGTGGTTGCCATGGTCATCCAGAATCATAAATCCTTAATTGCAGTATGAAGAAAAAAACAAAGAAAAGTAGTAAATACCAACAGTCTTCTTACAGCGTGACACAGTGATAATTTTTTCATGGTTTGGCTGCTTTAATTATTTACGGCCAGTAAATGTCTCGTACAGAGCAGTATATAGTGTGTCCATTATAGTGACTCATTTATTTGTGTTTATCTGTTTTGTTCTGGTGGTTTTGCTTGATTAGTTTTTCTTGAGGGGGGGGGGGTGTTAATGATATTTTACAGTTATAACTCCTTACAAGAGTCTTGGTTGTAGAAAGGGTATTTTCACTGCATGCGGCAGAGTGTGTCAGTGTACGTCCATGTGCACTAGAGGTGATCAAAGTAATGAAGTAATGTTGAAATAGTGCGGAGTAGCAGCCCATTTCTCTATAGTGTGGACTTCCGGAGATACACTCGTCAAATTCCACCTTTACTTCACCATCCCAATTTTGCTAATTTTGCATTTATTCCTAAAGGAACTCAGATGGATTGTGTCCTTGCTGGGTAATTTCGGATAGTAAGGACTGAATGCTACCTGACAAAATTGACATGAACTGCCTCCCTTCAATTATCACAATCTGAGTATTATCTCAGCTGGACGCAGTTTCCGGCTAAAGCGCAGGCGTAACTTGCATCACAATAAAACAGATCTACCAGTTTGTAACTTATATCGATGATCGAGCACCCGCAAGCTCCTCCGCCTCCTGACAGCGCACGTGTGTTGAAGCCTCAGTCTACATAAGTAGCGTTTGCTCCCGGACACCTTTACATGCTCCTGCTTTTCCTGTTCCTCTTCTTCAATCACAAGTGGCTTTAAGCTCATGATGCGACTCAAAAATTAAATGCGCTTTATACGCAGCATAATACTTTGGGGCCATCTGGAGATGGCATTAGCCATTCTGTCCTATTTGGAGAGCATTACGGTAGAAAAATCTTCTGGTCCCTCACCACAGTCTTCCTGCTCTCCCCTGGGGTTGCTATCAAAAAATGAGTTTGTCAGGGCTGATCAACCGCTATCAGCTGCAGTCTGGGGCGCTGGGTTCCGGGGGGCACAGCGCAGGCACAATTAGCAAGCTTTTTAAAAAAAGAACTTTCCTATCTAAAATGTCCAGAGCTGCCTCCTCCGTGATTGGCCGCCCCTGGTCTCTAGGGGAGGTCCTGGCTGTCAATGTATTCAATTACACTGATACAGGCAGCTAACAACAAAACCGATTCTGTTAGCTGCCCTGTCAGTGCAGCTGCGGTAAGCTGAGTGTGATCATGTGTGATGATCACATGACCACACTTGCTGCACTGCTAGGGCAGCTAACAGCATGGGATGTGCTGTGAGCTGCCTGTCAAGAAAAAAGAAGTGCCGGAGAGAAGAGGAGCAAAAGACTTTAAAGTAAGTACTATTTGTTAAATATCAGGAAGGAGGAGGAGGAAGATGACTGGGGGGGTAGTTAACTGGAAACTGCTTGATGCTTGGGGGTGGGGGCATAAGGAAGTAGCTAGAGGGGGATAATGAAGTGACTGGGAGGGGGGTTAATGAAGTGACTGGGAGGAGGGTTTAATGATTTGACAGGGAGGGGGGGTTTAATGATTTGACTGGGAGGGGTTAATGAAGTGACTGGGAGGGGGGGTAATGAAGTGACTTGGAGGGGGGATAATAAAGTGACTGGGGGTGAGCAAATGAGTGGATGGTCGGGGTCATAAACCTTCTGGTGGGGGTTGATTAAAATGGCTATGGGGATGTAGTGGTTGGCAGGTTAGCTGATGAAATAGCATGTGGGGGGGGGCATGATCTCTGTATTGGGTGGCGGTGACTAGAATACTAAATACTAGACATTCAGGGCTGGTAGATGTTACTATATGATTGTAAATAGTTTTCAAATATTTTATTGTCTCTATCTGTACTAGGGGGTTGTCTTATATGGTCATAATGGAATGATGTGTTTGAATCATTCAGGGTTTGTTAAAATTTTGCACTATAATACAATTTTTACACATTTTAAATACAGGACTCCAGGTTTCCAGAGGCCAACTGACAACAACACTCCAAGAACAAGCACAAGAGAACATCAGGTGTCTACACTGCAGGATCAGGTAAGAGATGAAATGCAGAATGAAGTGTGTTTTATTTATTAATTAATATACACACACCATGTGGTTGGGTTGGGGGGGTGGGATGGCGGCAACTGTTGTAGTAGCCTAGGGCGGCTGTGCCCCTTAATCAGGCCCTGTGCTCTGTGCATGCGTGACCTTACGTCATGCCTGCACAAAGCCACTTTGCAATAGTAACCCCAGGGGAGAGACAAACTACCGCAGTTTTAAGGTAAGTACAGTCACCTCCAGGACAGCCTCCTATCGGAGGTGCTATCCCGGGATGATTTTTGCAATAAATGCTTATTAAAAATCATCTGTCATTGTTGCGATGACTGATGATGATTAACAATAATGGCAAAACCCCATTAATTAATACATAGGCCTCTTCCACCTCTAACATGAGCTTCTAGTTGTGCACAGTTGAGACTATCTGTTTAAATTCTGAACCATGGACCACTGCACAATGCAATGGGCTTCTGAGCTGAAAGAAGAATGATTTGATTTAAGACATCTGGCTCTCTGCGACAGATAAGTGGTGTTTCCACCGCAGGTTTACATGGAAGTTACTCAGGCTAAGTGGCTAAGCGCATGTATGCGGAATGACAAAAACCAGCAGCCGGCAATTGCGAGAGAAGCTTTAAAAGAAGAAATGATTCAATCGTTCCACTTTTCATAAGATGTAAATTGTCTATTCCCGAGTAGATATAGGGCATGGAACAGAATAGGTTTAAACAACACATTAAAGTAGAATTACGCCTGAAAGTGAGAGAATGTGTTTTAAACCCTGTTTGAGACATTTATTTGTGATCTTTAAGAGATTATATAGGGAGGTGTTGTGAAATTGGTGTTTTTGTGCTGTATGTACTGAGACCAAACACATTTCTTCTATAATAGAAATGATTTATTTCAATAGAAAAATGGCTGCATTTGAGCAGAAGTTTCACCAAGGAGAGGGGAAGAGTTTTGCTCGGTAAGGACATAAAACAGATTCCATTTGGAGCTGTTCACAGAGAAAACTTCCTATCACTGCAATTTAACATAATAATTTCACTGATGCTGGTTGGCTTGTCGGCATCCGGACTTGGTCTTCCAGTAGCACCTCATGAAAAGGGAAGCCTTCGTCCGAGACCCCCCAGCCAGAGATCAAAGCCACCGGCATGGGAGCTTTGATAAATAACGAGAAACTTTTCTCCCATTTTTTCTGGAGAAAAGACTTTTCTCCCTATGATAAATAGACCCCTAAGACTGTAGAGGAAATGCAGGATTGGCTCAGAGTGACCTTAGACATGGTCAAATTAGTAAGGACTTTAATGGAACTGCAGGTCCAGGTCTTTGTTACAAAATAGGCCCACCATAATCTGTAATAATAATAATAATAATAAACTGTGAGCTATTACTTTTTTCTTAACCTTGTGAAAAGTGAACCTATGTCCTTGTAACTCCCAACAATCCAGGGGGGGATTAGGACAAAAATGAATCATGTCTCTCACCCCCCAGCCACGCCCCATTTAATAAGACCACGCCCCCAAATTAGTAAATCCCGTCCGCTCAACCAAGGTAAGTCTGTTGAAGATTATGGTTTATGGGGTAAATTTATCAAGCTGCGGGTTTCAAATAGTGGAGATGTTGCCTATATTAACCAATCAGATTCTACCTGTCATTTTGTAGAATGTACTAAATAAATGATAACTAGAATCTGATTGGTTGCTATAGGCAACATCTCCACTTTTTCAATCCTGAAAGCTTGATAAATTTATCCCTATGTCTCCATCAAGTGAAGAGATTGGCCCGAGCAAAAAATGAAGGGGACATAAACTTATAGTTTACGCATAATTGTTATAATACACATTTTGAGCAACTTTAATATTAGCCACTGAGATCATAATCAAACCATTCAAGGACTAAACAGCTTTCAGCTTTAGCCATGAAGCTCTTTATTTACCTCTGTGTCCAGGACCCCATATTCTCCTGATAATTTTGTTTCGACAAATGAGGAAAGCTGACTGATACATATCGTTTAAATGTACATTTTCAAAATACTAATAAAGATACAAAATTAAACATTTATTGTTAAAAGTTCAACTGTACGGTTACCTTTCAGTGTCCGGGATTCAGTCTGGATTTCAGCCCTTCAGGAGACTTTATTCAAAAAAAAACACAACAGAAAATGTCCTTTGATAAAAGAATCACAAAGTTGAAGTCTGGCGCAGACTAATATTCCCAACATAGGACACATAATGTATATAGAGAAAAAGTTTTAAAGGCTTTCACAGATAAGAATTGCAATTACAGCAACACCAGCTATGCATCACAGAAATTGGATTATCAAATACAAACCCTAAAATTGTTTCTGTGCTATTCTGAGAGAGCAAAATCATTTCCTCTCCTCCGTCGCCCGTCGTTGATGAAAGGTGGATGGCTGTGAGCTTCCTGCTTGACCGTTTGACATTCAGTTGAATTGAAAGGATCCTTCTTAATGTCCCTTTTTACAGCGATTGTTCTGAAATATCTGTGCATTAGATCTGACATATCAACGCAGAGGATGATGCGCTGGACGTTGTTTGGACATTTACTGCTTGAAGGACACAACCTAGATGGAGGATATGATTGAAACTCTCAGAGAAAGGAACATTGCTATATATAAAATAGCACTTAGTTGCATCCACAAATGTATGTGTAAATGTTTAAGTACATTTATAGACTCCATGGGTGGACCTTACTATTTTTTTCTGCTTCTATTGACAATATCGGCCTCATATCGGGTTGGTCACAGGTCCACTTCCCCGTTCTAGATTTGCACTTGTGTAGATTTCGACCATCTTTATTTAGGCATGTTCTGCACCTACCGCACCAGGGGCAAATGCAGGATTTGTAGAGGGGGGTTTCCACACCACGCCACCAGTGGGCGTGACCAGCATGCATGGGGGCATGGCTATAATATTAGACAGTGCTTGGCTGCTCTCCAACTCTTCCTATCCCCATAATATACATGGGCAATGCTGCGTGCACTGCTGTTAGGGGCACACAGCTCTCCCTTTACAAGCAGAACTGTGTGAAGTGGGAGCCGGGTCCAGCCACCTAATTATACAGTGCCCCCGGCTTGGAGGGGGGTTTACAGGCACTAGGAACCCCCCCCCCCTCGGATTGCCTATGCGCCCCTTGCAGTTGGAAATGCAGTCGGATCAACTGCTGTAGAGTAAGGCTGTGCAAACGCAAGTTAAGAAAGTTAGAAATGCGACCTAATTAGAGTTTGCAGAATTTTTAGACGTTCCTTTTATGTGTGTAATTTCTGGATGCATTTTTACATGCTACAATTTTGTCTGAGACTCCTGGACTGCAGTTGATTCCAAGTGGCATATGTTTGACCAGAGGAAGATTAAAAAACATCTTGTTTTGTCACTTGATAAAAATATTTAACAACACAGATTGAACACATTTGTAAATGCATCTGAATACATCTCTACGCATATGAACAGCATATAAAATACATATCGAATACATTTCATATGCATTGTGTTTTTCACTTGCATTTTTACTGCAGTATCTTTTTTAAGTCTGCATTCTTTATAAAGCCTGTGAGCCGGTGCACACAGACGTGCCGGACTGCATGCCGGACTGAACACATGCACATAAATTGTGTGTCCCTTCCTGCTAGCATTCATTGCGCAAACGCGCCCAATTCTAAATGTGCCCTAATAATACTTCTTATATCTGTATAAATGTCCCTCAAAGGATAAATATTTTTGATTAATTATTTAATTTGGGGCTTAGTTAACAAATGATCCTCTGCACACCAGGCTTCTCAAAGCATGAAAGCATTATTGCCTCAACATTTCTTCAAGATACATCTTAAGCTGGTGTCACACGAGCTGCTTTCACTCAAAGTTTTTCAAGTTTATTTGCTTCAGCTATTTTCCTGCTGGCCCTTAATGCATTATGCAGCTTTAAACAGGACAGGACGTCCGCTTTTGCGACATCATCTACGCAAAGCCACCTTTAAAAAAGTTCTGCATTCTTTGCGTCTTTCAAATTAATATCCACATGCGAGAGTTATAAGAAATTCACTGAATCAAGCCAGCAATTCTCAGTGAATATTGCTCCTTGTTTCTCTCTGTTTTAAACCTTTGAATGATTATTTTTCGTTATATTTCTGGCTTTTCCCCCCGCTGAAACACTGCCATGAATTGTTGTTTGACATTTGCCCAACACAGATAATTGTTCAATGTTTCTTTTACAGCAGTTTGTGTTATAGGAGCTATGCTATTGAAGTTTGCTTGGAGCTGATTACAAGCGCAAAACAAGGTCACGTCTTTCCTTTCTTGTTTCAAAGCTAGATGCCTTCTGTGGCCTGGACGACACCAAACTGAATCAGCTATTGGAGCGGGGGGGGGGGGGGGGGGAGGGGGTGGAATATAATCTGGCCATATTCCAAATCCCTTAACCATATGTTCCGAGAGAAAAATAAGATAGATAACAGATATTTAAAGGCAGAAAAGGATTATGAAGCCTCTGTGAATGGCTGTGATTATCCCTGTGTGTAAGTCAATAAAACCCTATTGAAACTCAAATATTATAATACAGTTGTTTTACAAAAAATAGGATCAGGCTTAGATAATTATCCATTATACAAGAGAGATGAATGTCTAGTGGTGCGGTGGTATGTGGTCGACAGCTTTACAATTATGCATTATTCAGATGCTTGTGAATTATTGATTGAGAGGAGTGCCCAGCATTGCTTAATACTAGGCTCCATCCATTATCCACACCACTTTGCTGGTTTAACACAATATGGGCTTTGCAAAATAGTCAGGGGCCAGGCAATTTGCAGCATTTTACATACATTTTTCGGTTTATAGAATTATCCTGTTGTTTTCCTGCATATTCTCTCTCAAGGTTATCAGCGTCAAATTATAATTTATTTTGAAAATGATAAAATAAAATTTTATAATTGGACAAGAAGCCTGATTGTGACAAGGTATTGAAGAACTGGCTGCCCCCTGCTGTCCATACACATGTACTGCAACTGTACAGCTGTGAAGATACCGGGTTTTCTGGCCCAATGCTACCCACTTCACGCTGGCTGGCCACCCATGGGTGCCTTGCTATGCTAGGGAAGTCTGCCCAGTACCTTCTAGGATTCATATAGTCACTCAGGCAAATGCAGTTAGAAAAGTACAACAGTACATTTATTGTCATACAAACAACACTAGAATATTATGTACACACAGTAAATAAATGCCAGGCAGGTTTACCACATCATCTGTCCCTTACCCCACTAGCTTAAGGAGTTATAGTCACCTGTCTGTCCAGACTTCATGACCCATGGATCTCTCTCAGCTGCATATATAGACTCTAGTAGAGAACGACAACTCAAAACCAGATCTTGCACTCTTCATGAATGAAATCCCAGAATGAACACCCCCTCCCCCCTGGAGTGGCTCCTTTTATCTCGGGTCTAATTCCCATAGTCTTTTCCCCTCACTGGGTCTATTCTTCTTAACCATTGGTCAGTGCTGGACTAGGGGTTGAAGAGGGGAGTGAAGATGAGCTGACCTTCCACAGAACCTCACCTGCTAGATGGCCTGTCTGAAATAGTCTTCTGAGAACAATGGACACTAATTAGTTTGGCCCCACCAGTATCTTTCAACCTGATCCCTACCCATAATCCCCCCTGGCTGCACTTTAAGGACAATGAATAACAACCTCACGGCCATGTCATCAATATACAATACACAATATACATATTTACACTGAGCTACAATGTCCCCTTAGCCACATGAAATTAGACAATGCAGTTGTAGTCTGGTGAGCTGGGGAACAAAAGCCAGGGCTATAAAAAGTACTTGCTATAATCCACATTATGTGAGAAACGAGAAACAGAATGGTTACAGTGTTATCACACTGGTTTCGTCACAACTGCTAACAGGGTTTTACCCCTTTCAATGGCAGGACTACAACCACAGCAGAGGGTGTGGCTGATACAGGGGAGATGGACTGGCATAGCCCTTGCCACCTTCCTCACGTTTTACATGCCCATCCTTAGTCCATCCCTACGATAGTAATTTTGTGTTTGCTCAATTCAGCATGGCCCTACTAATTAAAATTACTGGGGAACTTTGCTTGATAACCTCAATAAGAGTCTGTGAGAGCCAGAGGGTCTACAGTACAAATGATAATTAGCTTCTCATTACATGCTGCTCAACCAATCAGGATCACGTTGTCATATCTAGCTATGAAACAGAGACAGCCCAAAATTATTCCAGCAGTCTCGACTTGTTTTAAGCTGAATTAGCTTAATTAAGCAAAGGTTTGGGTTCTAGGAGGGCACCCTCCAAATAAGCGTGAAGCCCATTATTACCCATACTACAGTGGGGTATACAACACTATGTTATACTGGAACTTTTCCCTCGATGATCATTTGTTACAATCAAATATGTCTCCAATGCAAAAGCCATAGTGGCTGAGCTATTTACTTAGGCTTCAGTGCATTTTGGTCTCCAGAAAAATGGCTGCCACTTTCATTACTTAGTCAGTAACAGAGAAACATTGTAAAGTGGAAGTTAATTAACCTGTTTGAAGGTAATTCATGGTTGTTCTGACAAAACTTTATTTAGGAACCTCAGCAGAAATAACAAACCAGGAGCTCTACTTTTTATTTCATCATTACTGAACACCGTTCTCAGCGTGTGACTGGTAGGTTCTTTACTGAGACAGATTTCTGAATATTGGATGTTATTGTGTCTTTCTGTGTTTCCCGTGTGTGTGTGTGTGTGACATACAGAAAGACACAGAGCCCTAATTTTGGGTGGGGTACGGGTTAACGGCCATGGGAAAGCCGACATACTGTTAAACAAAGCGACAATAACAATTGCAATAAGCCCGATAATAATAATAAAAAGACTACTTACTATATAACAGATGAGAACTTTTTCCGAAGGTTTAAATGAGTGGCCAGTGGGCAGCACAGTGGCCTAGTGGTTAGCACTTCTGCCTCACAACACTGGGGTCATGAGTTCGATTCCCAACCATGGCCTTATCTGTGAGGAGTTTGTATGTTCTGTATACTGTATACTGTGTTTGCGTGGGTTTCCTCTGGGTGCTCCGGTTTCCTCCCACACTCCAAAAACATACTGGTAGGTTAATTGGCTGCTATCAAAATTGACCCTAGTTTCTCTCCCTCTGTCTGTGTCTGTGTCTGTGTCTGTGCGTGTGTCTATATTAGGGAATTTAGACTGTAAGCTCCAATGGAGCAGGGACTGATGTGAATGAGTTCTCTGTACAGCGCTGCGGAATTAGTGGCGCTATATAAATAAATGATGATGATGATGATGATGATGATATCCGAATGGGCTAAACAGCTACACTAGGAAATGACATCATTTACCATAGACAGAGTGAAAATGCCGGTTTTAAAGCGGCAATACTCGGAACCCACATCTGTATGCCATTATACATGGTGTGGGAACTGGCTATTGCCGCTTTAAAAATATTATTATTATTATTATTATTATTATTATTATTAACCCTACAGTGGGACTGGATTTACCAGTAAAATATGATTAATGTAGTTGTGAATAGGAAGGTTTAAGATGATAGAGTTGCTTTATTTGAGATATGGAGAAGCTGTACTATATATTTTAAGCATCATGGAAACCATCCTTCTTCTGTACGGTAACAATCATCTGCAATCCAAGACAACATATAGGATTTATTTTCCCTGGTAGCAGATGATGTGATTTTAACCTCTCTCACCTCTTCTAATGTTATTAAGCTGAAAGTTCCCATAGTCTAAATATATCGCACACAGCACGGTACCAAACAGCTTGTGATAACAGTGAATACATCAGAAAACGTACAGAAAACCTTTACACAACTGCAAATGGCCTTGAACAACCTATTCTGGGACGATATGTTGATATTCCCAAAGCCCTTAACGTTGCACATTAGTTCTCTTTCATAATGATACAGAGAGAGTTCAACAGCTCTGTGCAAATAAGGTGATCAGTACATACATGGCGTCCTTTGCTTCTACAGACGGCTTAAGAGAAAATCATCTTGTTGTAAAAAACAAACGTTTCCATAATTACTTGACAAGGAAAGAACATGGATAATTGACAATATACTAACGGGCGGGTGGGGAAGAACGCCAAATTGCAGAGCGTATCTTGCTTGAAATCGATCTGTACCCGGAGAGGCGGGATGGAGGAGGGAAGGGGGCTCTAACATTGGCTGAGTACAGAGACTTGGCTCTTGCAGTCCTGTTAGGAGGTGTATATTTTGCATCTGCTATAAAGCTGGGGCCGCCGTTGTATCTCCCACTTCCAGGTATCTGCGATCGATGATCGACGATATCCGGAAGTGGAAACTTCGTCAGCGGCTGAAGATGGTGATCCTATATATTAACAATATAACAGCTGAATTGTCACATAAGGGGATTCTAATTGCGGTTCTGTATCATCGCGCCATCAATGTGCTGGCGCTAACACCATTTAAGCGCCAGCTGCCTGTCTGTGTATGATACTATAGGAGCACTAAACAGATCCAACATTAAATTAATAACATTTACATTTAATAAATACCCCCAACTTATATTAAATAGCCTTCATATTTAATAAATAGACATATTACCCCCCACCCCACCCCCACCCCGCCCCAACATTAAATCAATAGCATCCACATGTAATAATCCTTTTTTACCTAACCAACCCTGATATGAAATTAATAGCATTCACATTGAATAAAGAGACCATATGGATCCTAAAATATATTAATAGCCCCCATTACTTTAATCTTCCCACATCAGTCCCCACATAACATTAACCCTCCTACACCAGGACCCACAGAGGGAAGGATAATATAGGATAAGATGTTGGAGTAAAAATTAGTGTATATAAAAAATCATTTTCAGCTCATTTACATTGCAAAATAAAATCTGTTTAATTCACAGTTTTACGGTATTATCAAAAATTCTTTCAAACCAAAACATTGCAACTTTCCTCTTCCCGGCACAACAGTGGTAATTTTATCAACATGTTTATCACTAACAAGTCAGAGAGTGCAAATTGTGCTCTCGGAAGCAGTGATACATGTTTCAGATCGGCGCTTGAGAAGCATAAAACAAGACAAATATGTAATTACATCTCGACCTGCTCGTTCTGCTCGCCAGGAGTCATTATTTGCATTTATACGCGCAAAATGATGGGACAGCATACTTGATATTCATTCATTTAACAGTCTGTAATCTATATTTAATAGAGTACCAGACTGTGGCATAATATGGTGTTTAAGCAGATAACTTGTACTCATATAGGGGTTATTGCTTTGAATAACGTGTACTTATTTTTCATTGCGGAACTGAGCAAGTAAAGCATCATTCAGACACAAGGAAATGGATTTTAACAACAAACTGTTTGAAAAATGACAGAGGAGGCTTGTCAAAATAAGCCGTAGTGAACAACCAAACTATAAAGGGTTGGAAACAAAAGATGGATCCACAAGATTTTGCAAAGAAGCACAAAATACAGAAGATAAAATGCTGCAATTAACTACTCTGCTTTGTTCTTGAGATCAGAATGTTAATTACAAGGAAGAATTGTCTCGCTGGCCGCGTTTCGCAAATAACCTAAAGCTCTGGAGAGAAAAAATATGTCCAAGAAATCATTACAAAATAACAGAGGCAGCAGCAGAATCATGGCCAAAATCTGGCTACATTTTACAGGGGCTAACTGTGCAGCGGGGCAGGGCGACATCTAAACCCTGGGACAGGCCCTTAGTAGGTTACTTTGCAAATCCATACCTAAAAGCTATACAAAAAGATTCACAGAGCTGTAACTGACTCACTTGGTGTCTGTTCTGGCCATAAAACTCCCCATACTTGTTTTTAGTTCCAAAATAAGGTAATACAGCTAAAGGAAGCTATTTCCATGAGACCTGAGGTTCATCAGGAGTTTAAGTTAAGGAAAAATAGGTACGGTGAGTTAAACATTTTGGGGCTCATGGAGAGCTCCGCAGGTAGCATAAGGATGCACACAAGAAAAAGTGTTCTTGTGTCTGTATGTAGACATCTTGCAATGCAACCAACTTGTAGCGCTACCTCCAGAGATGGCATTGTGTGTATGTACGCCTGAGTCATAGGATAGATTATGTTGTGAACAAATAGGGTAGTGCGGAGGTCAATCTGCAAATCTGAAGCGGTAAGATATTGCTGCTAATAGATATCATCATCATCGCTTATATATTTGACCCAGCCCTCCAGCACCCGCAAGAGATACAGCTCCTGACTGGTGTATCTGCCTCTGTGTCTTATTGAGTGGCAATTACGCTTGCCCGCCCTTTTCCTATTCCCTCTCCAGGTGTAAGGAGTCGTAATTCGAAGATTTGATACGGACATATGCATAATTTGCTACAATCCCTAGGTCTTCAAGACACTGTCCTATCCTGGTTCTCATCCTACCTAGCTAATTGCTCTTTCAGTGTTAATTTCTCTGGATCCACCTCTGCTCCGCTTCCTTTTTCAGTTGGAGACCACAAGGCTCAGTCCTAGGTCCTCTGCTGTTCTCTATCTACACCACTTCTCTTGGAAAACTAATAAGCTCCTTTGGATTTCAGTATCATCTCTATGCGGATGATACACAACTTTATCTATCCTCTCCTGATCTCTCACTATCTGTGTTGTCTCGCATTACCGTGTGCAGTGATGCACTTTCTGTGTAGCAAGCGTTTTGGTTCCATTTTTTCCTGGAAATTACTTTTTGCCTTATTTTCAGTAGGGATGTGCACCGGCCACTTTTGGTGTCTCGTGTTTTGTGTTTTGATTCGGATTTGCTTGAGGTTTTGGGTTTGGATTTGTTTCACAAAACACCTGATGAAAGGTTTTGGTTCGGATTTAAGGTTTTGGATTCGGATTTATTTTGAAAAAAACATAAAAAGTGTTAAAATCAAGTTTTTGGGTTTATTTTCACTCCTACGCTATTATTAACCTCAATAACAATCATTTCCACTAATTCCCAGTCTATTCTGCAGAATCAGTGAACTTTGTAATATTGCAGTACCAATGGACTTATACTGCAGGATTGTTTTTGGATATTTTTTTTTAATTTCTTTTTTTTATAATTATTTTTTGCTGTGCTGTGCTGTGCTGTGTCCTTCTAAGAGCATTGTTATTTCCCCAGCACAGCACGAGATATAGCAGGACAGAGGACCACCTAACACAACCTCCCTCTACCCTGATCAATGCCCGAGTGAAGATGGCGGCGGCTAGCGGGGAATTTATAGGATCCGAGTATCGCGAGATCCGACAGCGGGATTATAACTCAGAGCCTCGGTTTCAGTTTTGCAATTGGCGGGAATACCCGGATCTGTCTCGGATCCGGCTCGGATCGGCAACGTTCGGGTGGGCTTGGATTTCAGATATCCGAGCCCGCTCATCTCTAATTTTCAGATCCGATTTTGGCGCGAAGAATCGAATCATGTTTTGTATCTACTCTGAACCTCAAATCTCAGATCTGTTGGATTTCTCCAAATTTGGACTGTTCATCTCTAATAATAATATTAATAATGAATATGGCTATCAATGGACCATTTCTGTCTTGCCTTTACTTCACATAGCTATTCTGCGTTTTGCCTAACATAACTGTATACAGTAACACAATAAGCAGCCGAATCTTATATAAATATGTTAATGTAAATGTTCCCTTCATTATAGGACTGCAAAATCTAAATCCTAAGTTGTCCTACTGTATAAAATAAAGGTGTTTAAAGGTTTCTTGAGAGAATCTGAGATATTTAGTTTTGCTTACTGTACAGATCGCCATAAATGGGACTAGTGATGAAGCGGTGCTCTTGTCGGGTGATTGTTGTCTATGGCGATCACTCCGCTGCTATTGCTAAAGAGAGAGTTTCACCGACGACGACGCGGAGAGACCCCCACCCAGGACATGACTCAAAAATAGCAGGACTCTCTCAGGAATCATTTTAGAGGGCAAGGGAAGGGAGCTGGAAAGGACGAATGTTGGGATAGTGTCTGGGAATTCACTAGAGTACAGAAGTAACAAATAATCAGATACCTGCACTCTATTCCCAACATGACTAACTTACACTAATTACTTTCTCCGAGAGAAGAAATCCCTATACAAATCATTTTTTAAGAAGTTCTATAAATGACCTCAAAAATGTCATAAATAATGTGACTACCACTCGTCAAATCCCTACGCTGGCTGCCAGCGACCTCCAGAATGTAATTCAAATTACTCACCCTCACCTACAAAATCCTCATCAACACCAACTTTAGCTGTAATTATCTACTAATCTGTGTCTCTCTTTTGTGCCCTCTATACTGTATATATACATTTACTCTTCCTAATCTCTCTCTTTTTATGCTCTGTCTCTTAAATTCTCTCCTAGTTTTCTCTCTCTGTCTCTTTGTCTTCTCTCTCTCTCTCTCTGCGAGTTCCTGCTCTCTACATTTTATTCCTATCTACCACCATCATAATATATCAGATAACGAGCTTCCTCATACGATGCCTGATTCATTAAGTATCTTAAATTAAGAAGTTTCTCATTTAAGTCTCCAGGACAAAACCATGTTACATTGGAAGGGGTGCAAATTAGTTTTCTGTTTTGCACATAAGTAAAATACTGACTGTTTTTTCATGTAGCACACAAATACTTGATAGCTTATTTGTACACTGAAATTTAAAGTTGATATTTGTGTGCTACATGAAAAAACAGTCAGTATTTAACTTATGTGTAAAACAGAATACTAATTTGCACCCCTTGTATTGTAATATGGTTTTGTCCAGGATACTTAAATACTTCTTAATTTAAGATCCTTAATGAATCAGGACCACTGTGATTAATTCGATGGTCATTCATTTTGTACTATATTATTAATAAGTCGAAATCATTACAGATTAGAGGTTGGGTATATGCTCCCAGTAAAGTGGCCATTTGTGTACATATCTGAGTAGAAGCCATTGTTCTCTGGCATCAGCTTTTCCAGATTGACCGGCTAAAGACCACTGGTTGGGTTTAAGAGACTTAAAGGAGATGTGTATCCCCCACTAAATATCATTATTTAACAAAGCAGAAGTGAGCTGATGAACCGTGCCCCAAAAGTTACAATTACATCTCAAATATCTACAGTTCTATAATCTCCTTAAATCTTTAATTTGTCCTATATGTGACTGCTATTACTAGCTCTTTTATAGTCGTCAGCTTGCATTGCAAGTTTCGTGGATCTATAAGAGATGAATACAGATTCTCTCTGGCCCTGCACATCTTATGCATGTTTCCAGGTGGGCAAATGATTTTGAAAATAATAACTGAATCCTTTAAATCGTTGTCGCTCCCTGCTGCTGCCAGAAGTCTAATCTCTTTCCTGTAGGAGGAACAATTATCTCTCTGTCCTTGAAAATGTTAAAACCCACAGCGCTCCATCAATGTGTAAATGAAAGGGGTGGAAGAAATGTGTATAATAAAACATATAATATCTTGCACTTATGTGAAGTGTGTTTGCAGATTTTGTGCAAGTCTTCTATTTGCTGCTCTAAAGTCCTAAAATGTAGTTTTATCTTCTTTCCTCTTACCTGCACGCATCTCCGGAGAGTGGTGTACCATCAGGACCCCGAAAAACAAGTATTAAGACACACAGGTACTTTATTTATCATTTATAAAGGAACAAATCTGCTTTTATTCATCTCCAGTCTTCTTCACAAAAGAATATACAAGGATTTTCTTTTCTATTGACTATTCTATGTGGGTTTAGGGACTGTTTGTTCACTCAGCACAGTTGCTACTTGTTTATATCCATCATTATTGTGCACAACAAACAATTATTCTAAACTAGCTATATTGAATGCCTTGATTATTTGTTGTATATAATTTATGCTGATTATATTTACGCTTTAACACACAAAGGACAATCTGACCGCGATTGCTATTTTTTTCACTTGTTTAATTGTACCAAGTACCAGCTGACGTAAAGTTTTATGGCTGCCTCATATTATTTATGGCTACAATTTTTTATTTTTGTTTTCGAAATTCTTGATCCACAAAGCCTACAATGAGGTAGTGATGTCACCACAATGATGCAAAGCCAAACCCCACCACTAGGTCACGCACCCCCCCAAGCCATTGTATTTTATAGGAACTGATTGGGAATAAATAATTGGGGAATTGGGAGTGGATAAAGGCATTGTGGGCAAATAAAAAAGAAACGGATACACGTGACAACACCAGAAAATGTGATCACACTCTGGCAATGTCGCAAAATCTGGTTTATCCAGCTGGGTCGTTGGTCATCTCCTGGCTGTACGACCCAAGCCCGGAACACTGCCCAGGACCAGCACGCGATTGGCTGACTTTACTAATACATTGTAACAAAATGCAAAGGTTCCCGCAACGGAAAAATGATTGTCCATTTGTCTCATGCTATTTCCATTATAAACAGAAGTTAAATGGCAGCATTTGCCTTTCAATTAGGTATATTATCAGTTTTAATGGCAAGCAAGCTATTTTCATGGGGGTACCGCCTTTATAATACTTCTACCAAGCTACAGTATACTTTCGCTATACGCAGAGCATACATATACAATAAAATATAAATGCCTAAGTCACATATACAAGGTTACAGTGTATGACCATATGTTCTAAAACAGTCTAGAACTCACAACATTATCAAAATGACTGTCATAAACACTGGATGAGCTGAGGGACCAGACGTAGTAATGTAGAAGTGGAAAGTTTATAGTTTATATTTAATCTCAAGCAGCAGCCCCCTACCTGTCCAGGGAGGTGGCTCTATTATTAGAAAGTGGAAGCATTTAAGAACAACAACAACTCAGCCACAAAGCGGAAGACCACGTAAAATCACAGAGTGGGGTCAACGACTGCTAAGGCGCATGGTGCGTAAAAGTCGCCAACGCTCTGCTGATTCCATAGCTGAAGAGTTCTGAACTTCCACTGACATTAATGTAAGCACAAAAACTGTGTGGCGGGAGCTTAATGGAATGGGTTTCCATGGCCGAACAGGTGCATGCAGCCTCACATCACCAAGACCAACGCCAAGCGTCGGATAGAGTGGTGTAAAGCACACCGACACTGGACTGTGCAGCAGTGGAAACGTGTTCTGTGGAGTGACCAATCACGCTTCTCTGTTTGGCAGTCAGATGGGAGAGTCTGGGTTTGGTGGATGCCTGGAGAATGTTACCTGCCTGACTGCATTATACCAACTGTGAAGTTTGGTGGTGGAGGGATAATGATATGGGGCTGTTTTTCAGGTTTTGGGCTAAGCCCCTTATCTCCAGTGAAGGGCAATCTTAGTGCTTCAGCATACCAAGTCATTTTGGACAATTCTATGCTTCCAACTTTATGGCAACAGTTTGGGCAAGGCTCTTTTCTATTCCAACATGACTGTGCCCCAGTGCACACAGCAAGGACTATAAAGACATGGTTTGATGAGTTCTGTGTGGAAGAACTTGACTGGCCCGCACAGAGCCCTGACCTCAACCCCATCGAACACCTTTGGGATGAACTAGAACAGAGATTACGAGCCAGGCCTTCTAGTCCAACATCAGTGTCTGACCTCATAAATACTCTACAGAATGATTGGGCACAAATTCCCACAGAAACACTCCAACAGAAGCTGTTATTGCTGCAAAAGGGGGACCAACTCCATATTAAAATAAATGTATTTGAATACAATGTCATTACAGTCCCTGTTGGTGTAATGGTCAAGCGTCCGTATACTTTTGTCCATATAGTGTACATATAAATATGCTCTGGTTCTACGTTACTTGCTGTATACAGACAGAGCCCAATGCAGGATACACTCATGTAGATGTGCAATATATATAAAGTATATATATATATACCTAAATATATGCATTAAGTCCAATCAGAACGTATGGGGGAAAAAAAAGATTTAAAACAATCAATTTACACCTCAATTTACAATACTTTAATCATTAATAAAAATATAGGAAAAAAAAAGATTTTTTTTTTAAAAAAATAATTAATGAAATACATAAATTATGAACTTCTTAGTGTCAACTGCACATAAAATACATTTTTACAGTTTCTCTTACTTGCAAATACATGTAGTGGCAGACATACGTGTCAGTCATTACTATGAGTCGACACTTGCACCTACCCTGTAGCCAAAGTGAATAATAGGGCTAAAAACCACGTACCTGAGAGATGTCCAGAGCTTGAATCGGCTGTATGTAAGCTTGCTCGGCCTCCGTACGCCATTACTGTACATTGCCTAGGTTAATCCTCCCCTTTATACACCCATTACGCTCTTCAAAACCCAGTCAGTCGAAGTGTCATTTGCATGCGAACATGAATTGCATGCAGTTGCGCTCAAGCGCAGAGGGATATTACACAGGACACGACATATATAAGGACTTGCGTTCCTTAATGAATCAGACCCAAAGTGTGTAAGAGTTGCACATATTTAGCCAGTAGAGTTTCCATACTTACAGATGATTTCACATATGAAAATAATAATCATCTCCTTCAAGCTCTTGAAGACCGTGATTCCCAAAAATCATGTCCTACTTAGATTTCTATTTTTCAAGGTAAACCAGGATAAGTGCTGTTTCTGCAGCCTCAGCGCAGTCAATCAACGTATACCAGTAAAAAGTAAAAATCCTCTATACACAGACTGCAAAAAAACATCATATATAAGTATTTATGCCGCGAGTGCGACTGTTTACTATTTCAAAGACATTGCGGCTGCTGACATTTCTGGCACACACTGAATATCTGAATACAGATTGTATTAGTTTAGTATCCACAAAGTTAGAAATGTCTGCTTTGATCGTAGCTTCCCACAAAATCTGTTACCTGCGTCAAGAAAACAGTGTCTACCACACACCGAGATAATATGCACAGAAATGGTGAAGAATATGATTTATCTTAAAATAGACAAGTACAGATTGAGAATGTTTGACAAACTTCACAAAGACACAACAAGCGTATCTTGTGTTTTTGTCTCTCTAAGCTTATTTTTTTTCCAGTCGTTGAAATATCCTGCTTCGTCTCGGCTTACAGAAGTGGAACGAGCAGCCTTTGTCTAAAAAGTTATCTTAAATTCATTTGCGTTTCAAGGTTAACTTTGCTTGATTAGTAACACCAGGGACAGGCTGACAGCTTAGTGACACAGAGGCAAATTAATTTTACGAACAGGACAAGGCCTTTTAAATGCAATCCTGCAGGTCAAAGGCAGCACAGAAGGAATTTGTCAGAACTCTGGGCTTCCTGGCTCTTACTACTGAGCAATAAATCTTTATCTAAAATGAGATGTTATTATTTATTTATCATACAATGAGTGCAATTAAGATAAAGCACAGTAATTAAAAGAGTAAATAATATATAAATAAGAGAATATATTTCAAATAATCATGTTAACATGATATTCAGTTATGTATACTGATTTGTGAATTTTAAGTTTATTTAAACTCAGATGCTAAAAACACCATCGGCAAGGGGCAACAGTGGGCATAAGTTTGTTCCCATTTCTGCATAGAGGATGTTTTTCAGGCTGCACCCAGTCTGTGTGACTTTCTCTCTCGCACAACAAGACTTCCCCCTAGCATGTGCATCATCCCGCCAATTGCAAAGCCTTGTAAGTATGATAGTGCTATATAAATATATGTTCATATATATACTAAATACAATTCAGTGCTAATCATTACTAGACATTACTGAGTTATCATTCTTACTCCATATTGCAGCATTTATTTATTAATAAGAGGGGGAGAGAGCCCCCATCCAGCAAGAATAGTCACCCAATGGTTTGTTGAGCATGACACTATTGTTCCATCACCATAAATGTTCCACCACCATTGACCAATCAATTCACTGTCAATGATGGACTTTCTTGTTGAAGAATGGCGCTGCATCCCTCCTGCCCGATTCCAGACATTGGCAAACTCCTACAGGCTGTATTGGCTAATCATGATAAGTTTTATCTCACAAGTTCCAGGATAATATTAATTGCACAATGAATGGAATTCAAAAACATCTCAAAATAATTCTAAGGAATATTTTAAAAATCTTCTTGGCACCATGATATTCCCGGTTATTTACACGCATTTCTGAATTATTCATTTATTTACACTGAAATGATAAAATTTCATTAGCAAGGGACAGCAATGGGCAATAAGTTTGCTCCCATTCCTGGATACATGACTGTTCCAGGCTGCACCCAGTCTGTGTCATTCCCTCTCTCGCACTAAAAATACTTTTCTCTAGCATGCAAACCTTCCAGCGAATTGTAAAGCACTGCAAGTATGCTGGTGCTATCTGAACATATGTTCATAGGTAACACATAAAGGTCATTGCTGTTACTTAATGGTACTTAGTGACTATTCTTACTCCACATTGCAGTATTTATTTTTTCGATGGGAGGGGTGTCTTCCAGGATGAAAGTGCCCACATCGACAGAGCACCAGTGGTAGTCAGCATATCCATGGTGACTACCCCGACAAGACTTACCCCGACCTGAGGATTCAGAAGGAGCTGCTTCCCGACTTTGACCAATGACGACTCCTCTTCACCCCGACTTCAGCCAATGATGATGAAGCAAGAAGGCGGCTGCAGTTGATGACATCATTATCGCTGTTGTTCTTGCTACATAGTCATTGGCTGAAGTCGGGGTGAAGAGGAGTCGTCATCGGTCAAGGTCAGGAAGCAGCTCCTTCGGAATCCTCAGGTCGGGGTAAGGCTTGTCGGCCTTCTCGGCATCGATATGCTGTACCCCATCCAACCAATCAACCCACTGTCAGCTGAGAGGCTATCTAGCTTAAGAATGGTGATCATCTCTCCTGCCCCATTCCGAATATTGGTAAACTCATACAGACCGAATATATATTCTAACAGGTTAAGTGGGAATGTATTCATTAAAATTTAAGTCAATTTACAGCCTCCAGTAATTTACATTTGTCACCGATATGCAAAAATGATAATTAGCAATTGTTTCATGTTTTTACTCTGAAGATAATCCGCAAAATATGCAGAAATGTGAATTTTTGATAGGGTACAAATGCATTATTTATGTGTACTAAATACATTGGAATAATTGATGAAGATTTGTATTTATAATGCATTATTTAAATCTGTAATAGAGAGAAGCAAATTTGTTTTATAATATTAACAAGAACAAAGTTTTCTAATAAACACAGTTAGTGAATAATTTCTGCAGGACCAAATAAACACATTATTTTGCTCCTTCTAATACTTATAGATTTAATGGGATGCAATATTTTATTAAATTTCACTTAAACAAGTTTGATGGAGTGAATAATGTTTAATAAGCAATATAATATTTTATTACTGCGCTGAAATCTTTATGCAGCAAAATACAAACTTTTTAGGTTTCATTTTACAGTTCAGTTTAGAATAGTTTTTGGTCCCGGGGAGCCGGGAAGATAAAGTTACTTGACCAATATTGCAAAAAATCAGACACTGAGCATCATGATTGGGTCACAGCACACACATCTCTAGATATATTTAGCTTTTTTCATGTATGTTTCATGAGTGAGCACCTATTGCATCAGCTTTTTAGTTCTTGAATAAGCAACGTGAGCATTGAAAAAACAAAAACTGTAATCAGAATAATAATTTTCAAAAGACCATATTATTTTATAGGCAGTAAAAGTATTAGAACCATCAAGGGGCTAGAACAAAGGTAAGTTTTTGGACTGGGAGAGGAGACTGGAACACTGTTTGGAGTTTATATATTCTCTGGTAGGTTAACTGGCTGCTATTAATTTGCCCTTAGTCTCTCTCGGTCTATGGGTGTGTATGTTACGGAATATAGACTGTAAGCCCCAATGGGGCAGGGACTGACGTGAGTGAGTTCTCTGTACAGCGCTGCGGAATTAGTGGTGCTATATAAATAGATGATGATGATTATGATGTCATTCTCCTCATTGTATTATTATTATTATTATTATTATTACCATTTATTTATATAGCGCCACTAATTCCGCAGAGGTGTACAGAGAAGTCCATGGCCCATTGGAGCTTACAGTCTAAATTCCCTAACACAGACATACACACACACACACACACACACACACACAGACTAGAGTCAATTTGTTAGCAGCCAATTAACCTACCAGTTAATTGGTCTCTTTACTATGCCAAATGATCCAGTTGACAGTTGTATCCAATTCCTTTGCTCTCGGTTCCCTAGATAATCTAGATCTCTCGATAAAGTTTGTTCAGACCCCGAGGGCCGGATTCATTAAGGAACTTAGGCAAGAAATTTCTTACTTAAGTCTCCTGGACAAAACCATGTTAAAATGCAAGGGGTGAAAATTAGTTTTCTATTTTGCACATAAGTTAAACACTGTCTGTTATTTCACAATATCAACTTTAAATTTAAGTAAGCTATCAAGTATTTGTGTGCTACATGAAAAAAACAGCCAGTATTTAACTTATGTGCAAGATAGAAAACTGATTTTCACCCTTTGCATTTTAACGTGGTTTTGTCCAGGAGACTTAAGTAAGAAATTTTTTTGTCTAACTTCCTTAATGAATCAGGCCCTGAGTTATTATTCTCTTGCAATGGTTGTATGTAGTTACGATACTCAACTCATCAATCCTACCTCACTCTACGAGAACTTTCTCCCGGTCCTCTCGACTACTCTCACATGGTACTCCCACACGGAATTCTCATCTCCCTCTTTCCACTCCCGCTCTACCACTCTCTCAGATCTCATTTCTCCATGAGCATCGCATCCACTCTTATGCCACAATGTCCTATAACACAGGGTCCCTGGAGTCAATGGAGGTGATGGAGCGTGGGGTCCATTTCATTAGGCATAATAGCCTAATAGCCTGGTTGTTATGCAGTAGTTGTGCATTCATTTAAATTTCTAAAAACGTGGGAATACCTGCCAGTTCCCTCACGATATCTGTGGAAATCAGGACATGTGATCCTGGTTTGTACAGACAAACAGGTCTCATGCTAGCCTCTCTGCAGACCATAGCTAAGATGGAACTATTACTGTTATAGTCAGAGATGAACTGGTATAAGATGGGATTTTGATGTTGATTTACTTTATATCTGCTAGTTGCACCTTACTTACATGGGCAGCATGGTGGCTCGGTGGTTAGCACTTCTGCCTCACAGCGCTGGGGTCATAAGTTCAATTCCCGACCATGGCCTTATCTGTGTGGAGTTTGTATGTTCTCCCCGTTTTTGCGTGGGTTTCCTCCGGGTGCTCCGGTTTCCTCCCACACTCCAAAAACATACTGGTAGGTTATTGGCTGCTTTCAAAATTGACCCTAATCTGTGTGTCTGTCTCTTTGTCTGTATGTATGTTAGAGAATTTAGACTGTAAGCTCCAATGGGGCAGGGACTGATGTGAGTGACTCACAGTGATCCAGAAATAATAAAAACCCAGGAACTTCTCTAATTGATGTCATTAACCTTATAATTGTCAGCTATTATTAATTGTTAGCCTTGGATACTAAAGTCTCATTCCCTGAACATACAAATCTCAGCTCCTCTCTCTGCTGCATGACTTGTCCAGATATTTGTCACATACGTTAATGTCACAATAACAGCTGAAACGTAGCGCGTCTCGTCTCGTTACAATGTTTCAGCATCATTTATATCTGAAAAGTGAACTTGATGTGGTGTCTTCAACTAAACCAATGGGTGACTTCACTCACGAATCGGCCCAGGCTGACGCCAGCGATGAGTTCCAACACGGGGCATCGCTAGCGTCAGACAGATTCTGTGCTTGTATCAAGCACAGGATCTGTCTCACACTATTCTATGTTTACATCATTTTAGTCTGTACTAGATTGTATCTGATGTTCCTTTGTTACCAGTTACAATACAAAGGACGGTGACCTCACCTGATCCTTTACATAAAGCAGAACATAAAAGTATTTAATCCCACATTTTTCTACTTTACAACCAAGGTGTCATATTGAAAGTATTAAAATTTATGTCAGCTATAGGTGCACACTATGATGTTTATTAACCCACTCATCAACATCATCACCATCTATTTATATAGCGCCACTAATTCCGCAGCGCTGTACAGAGAACTCACTCACATCAGTCCCTGTCCCATTGGGGCTTAACAGTCTAAATTCCCTAACACACACACACACACACACACACACACAGACAGATGCACAGACTAGGGGTCAATTTGTTAGCATCCAATTAACCTACCAGTATGTTTTTTTGGGGAATGTGGGAGGAAACCGGAGCACCCGGAGGAAACCCAGGCAAACATGGGGAGAACATACAAACTCCACACAGATAAGGCCATGGTCGGGAATTGAACTCATGACCCCAGCGTTGTAAGGCAGAAGTGCTAACCACTTAGCCACCATGCTGAATCTTACAAAGCATATCTGCCCACAGGTAGTGGCAGAACTGCCATTGGTGCAGTAGGTGCGGTGCATCGGGGCCCATGGAGATAATGTGGCCCACTGCATGGAGAACTAGCGAGGTGTGGGCCCCAGTTCCCTCCGACCCTCTTCTCTGCTTCTGGGCCCACAGGTTGCTAGTTCCACCTCTGCAGCCAGTACTCTCTCATGGAACACTCACATCTCTCATTCCACTCTACCACGCTCTCAGAATTCCTTTTTCTTCAGATGCAACATCCACTGTGGCTGTGAGACAAGATTACAGGTTTCATGGAATCAATGGAGGTCAATGAGCACAGCCTCCATTCCATTAAACCAGTATACCCCATGCAAGTATTGGAGAAATGTGAGCTCCATACAGTAGCAATTCTGCTCCCATCTCCTACTTGGGGTGCTACAAAATTGACCTATGGAGGACAGAATTCACCCAGGACTGGATGTATGGGAATCCTTATTACTGCATTGTACTTCCTAATGGAGACATTGCAGGAGTTTTAGTTGTCATTGGTAGCAGTTGAGTTAATACAGTAAAAATGCGAAATTTAGTATTTAGAGATTTTTTCGTGAATTAATAAAGGGAACATCTTTTTATCTATTATTGATAGCACTTTGTGTATGTTGATTTATAGCATATTTATGAGCACAGATCAATTATGTGTTCACCTTACAGATGTAACGACCCGTGAATGCCAGAGTATCAACAACATCAAGCACTGGTCCGCCTGGAGTAAGTCAAACATCTGACCTCTGACCCCAGCTGTCACTTCCTATTCAGCTCTTCAGCACAATTTCCTACCAAAGTACAAAACTTTAGACAAGTAACTTTGTCAGTGTTTCTCTTCTTGCTAGTTCCTATACGTAGATAAGTAGTTTACTATTGATACTCAATAAGTGCAGGAAAGTACATAAAGGAATATAAAGATTGAATGAAGAACTGCAATTTATAGCAAGACAGCATTGACATGGGTGGAATAAGTGCCTTAGTCACTAAAGCAATAGATTGTCTATTGTAAAACATTGGTCTATAAAAGGATTAATCTGGCTTTACAAAGTGGGCAATTTTTCTACTGTAAAATGAAGGTGACATCTTTATTTCTTCACCAGTAGAATCTCGGCAGAGTTCTTACCTGTAAAATAAATAATTACTTCTAGAAATACATTCTATATATGTAAAGTAAAACTTTTAAAAAAGTAAACATTTTTGTTATTTGTATTTTATTTGCTGGAATAATTACAAATTGTTTCACAGAAGTTCTCTATCCGTAGGGTGGTTTCCTGACCAGCAGTGATAAAGCTCTACCCAAACTGGTGGCAGATTGTCCCTAGAATTCAAGTGTCTGATATTGATATACCTCTTTGTTACTCACAGAGGTGAACTTTAGGGACTTGGTTGTAGTTAGAATATGTCACTCAAAACAGAATTTTAAATTCCTGGGTGATGTTTTTCATAAAAGATTTCCATTTCGTATTCATATTTGTGTATAATTTGCATATAAACATCTTGCATTTTTTCAGCTAGTTTATGGAAACTTGGAAAGCAAATATATGGGTTTCCATAAATATTTTCACTGTTTTATAAATGCTGGTGTAAATATTTTCATGCGATTATTTAATCACTTCACTCAAATTTTTGTAAACTAAACTACTGTAGGAGTCAAAATCATGGAAACACCTGAGTAAATAAGGGGCACCAAGGATACTCAGTGTGGGAGGAAATCCAGAGCACCCAAAGGAAACCCACGCATACACGGGGAGAACGCACAAACTCCACATAGATCGGCCCTGGCATAGTTTGGGTGCAGTAATTCACACCAAAGCCATGGTCAATGCTAATCAAGACCTAGGGCTAGATTCACTAAGCTGCGAGTTTGAAAAAGTGGGTATGTTGCCTATAGCAACCAATCAGATTCTAGCTTTCATTTAATTAGTACCTTCTACAAAATGACAGCTAGAATCTGATTGGTTGCTATAGGCAACATCCCCACTTTTTCAAACCCACAGCTTAGTAAATCTAGTCCCTAATGTTATTGAGTGAACATTTTAACCCCAAGTTGCAACAATTCTTTCCTAACAGTAAGATAACTATGCCCCCACCCACAAAGTAATCGTGGTGATAATGGTCTGATGAGCATGATAGATGTAACCCGCATATTATGACCGTATCAGCCACAATTCCTGAACCCAATCAAGAAATTATGGAATATTCTGTAATGACATATCGGGTATCACAATCCAGCAGGTGTCGTTGAGTGACCTCCTTGTGAAGGATCTGTGCTACATCCCAATGTGCAATTACAGACATTGGAGAATGCCAAAAAGTCATTATTTACTTACTTTTCAGATGTGTTTTACACGGGTCTGAAAACTGTTCTGTTATCATTTTTAATCATATTTTTGTCACTGTGTATCCAATTATACTAGTGAGAGAGCAACCTGCAATCAATGTTCACAGTAATTCAGGAAATTAATTTGCTTGTAGGAGGCAGTGACCTGTCCACATGTGTGTGATTGTGTTAGTGAGGACAGGGCTGCATGTGACAGGGGCAGTGACATGATGTGAGGAGGGGAATGGAGGCAGCAGGAAGCCACAGACTGAGAGTTATATAGTGGAAGGAGCAGGGTCCCCAGCAGTACAGAGTCCCCCAGCAGCACAGAGTATATCAGGAGATGAGTGATGTGTTAGTGAGGACAGGGCTGCATGTGACAGGGGCAGTGACATGATGTGAGGAGGGGAATGGGGGCAGCAGGAAGCCATAGACTGAGAGTTATATAGTGGAAGGAGCAGGGTCCCCCAGCAGCACAGAGTATATCAGGAGATGAGTGATGTGTTACTGAGGACAGGGCTGCATGTGACAGGGGCAGTGACATGATGTGAGGAGGGGAATGGAGGCAGCAGGAAGCCATAGACTGAGAGTTATATAGTGGAAGGAGCAGGGTCCCCCAGCAGCACAGAGTATATCAGGAGATGAGTGATGTGTTAGTGAGGACAGGGCTGCATGTGACAGGGGCAGTGACATGATGTGAGGAGGGGAATGGAGGCAGCAGGAAGCCACAAGCTGAGAGTTATATAGTGGAAGGAGCAGGGTCCCCAGCAGTACAGAGTCCCCCAGCAGCACATAGTATATCAGGAGATGAGTGATGTGTTAGTGAGGACAGGGCTGCATGTGACAGGGCAGTGACATGATGTGAGCAAGGGTATGAAGGCAGCAGGAAGCCACAGACTGAGAGTTATATAGTGGGAGGAGCAGGGTCCCCAGCAGTACAGAGTCCCCCAGCAGCACATAGTATATCAGGAGATCTGTGATGTGTTAGTGAGGACAGGGCTGCATGTGACAGGGCAGTGACATGATGTGAGCAAGGGTATGAAGGCAGCAGGAAGCCACAGACTGAGAGTTATATAGTGGGAGGAGCAGGGTCCCCCAGCAGCACAAAGTCCCCCAGCAGCACAGAGTATATCAGGAGACAAGTGATTGTGTTAGTGAGGACAGGGCTGCATGTGACAGGGGCAGTAACATGATGTAAGGAAGGGAATGGAGACAGCAGGAAGCCACAGACTGAGAGTTATATAGTGGAAGGAGCAGGGTCCCCCAGCAGCACAGAGTATATCAGGAGATGAGTGATGTGCTAGTGACGACAGGGCTGCATGTGACAGGGGCAGTGACATGATGTGAGGAGGGGAATGGAGGCAGCAGGAAGCCACAGACTGAGAGTTATATAGTGGAAGGAGCAGGGTCCCCCAGCAGCACAGAGTATATCAGGAGACAAGTGATGTGTTAGTGAGGACAGGGCTGCATGTGACAGGGGCAGTGACATGATGTGAGGAGGGGAATGGAGGCAGCAGGAAGCCACAGACTGAGAGTTATATAGTGGAAGAGCAGGGTCCCCCAGCAGCACAGAGTATATCAGGAGATGAGTGATGTGTTAGTGAGGACAGGGCTGCATGTGACAGAGGCAGTGACATGATGTGAGGAGAGGAATGGGGGCAGCAGGAGGCCACAGACTGAGAGTTATATAGTGTAAGGAGCAGGGTCCCCAGCAGCATAGAGTATATCAGGAGATGAGTGATGTGCTAGTGACGACAGGGCTGCATGTGACAGGGGCAGTGACATGATGTGAGGAGGGGAATGGAGGCAGCAGGAAGCCACAGACTGAGAGTAATATAGTGTAAGGAGCAGGGTCCCCCAGCAGCACAGAGTATATCAGGAGACAGGTGATGTGTTAGTGAGGACAGGGCTGCATGTGACAGGGGTAGTGACATGATGTGAGGAGGGGAATGGGGGCAGCAGGAAGCCACAGACTGAGAGTTATATAGTGGAAGGAGCAGGGTCCCCAGCAGTACAGAGTCCCCCAGCAGCACAGAGTATATCAGGAGATGAGTGATGTGTTAGTGAGGACAGGGCTGCATGTGAAAGGGCAGTGACATGATGTGAGCAAGGGAATGAAGGCAGCAGGAAGCCACATACTGAGAGTTATATAGTGGGAGGAGCAGGGTCCCCCAGCAGCACAGAGTACCCCAGCAGCACAGAGTATATCAGGAGACAAGTGATTGTGTTAGTGAGAACAGGGCTGCATGTGACGGCGGCAGTAACATGATGTGAGGAGGGGAATGGAGACAGCACGAAGCCACAGACTGAGAGTTATATAGTGGAAGGAGCAGGGTTCACAGCAGCACAGAGTATATCAGGAGATGAGTGATGTGTTAGTGAGGACAGGGCTGCATGTGACAGGGGCAGTGACATGATGTGAGGAGGGGAATGGAGGCAGCAGGAAGCCACAGACTGAGAGTAATATAGTGGAAGGAGCAGGGTCCCCCAGCAGCACAGAGTATATCAGGAGATCAGTGATGTGTTAGTGAGGACAGGGCTGCATGTGACAGGGGCAGTGACATGATGTGAGGAGGGGAATGGAGGCAGCAGGAAGCCACAGACTGAGAGTTATATAGTGGAAGGAGCAGGGTCCCCAGCAGTACAGAGTCCCCCAGCAGCACAGAGTATATCAGGAGATGAGTGATGTGTTAGTGAGGACAGGGCTGCATGTGACAGGGCAGTGACATGATGTGAGCAAGGGAATGAAGGCAGCAGGAAGCCACAGACTGAGAGTTATATAGTGGGAGGAGCAGGGTCCCCCAGCAGCACAGAGTATATCAGGAGACAAGTGATTGTGTTAGTGAGGACAGGGCTGCATGTGACAGGGGCAGTAACATGATGTGAGGAGGGGAATGGAGACAGCAGGAAGCCACAGACTGAGAGTTATATAGTGGAAGGAGCAGGGTCCCCAGCAGCATAGAGTATATCAAGAGATGAGTGATGTGCTAGTGACGACAGGGCTGCATGTGACAGGGGCAGTGACATGATGTGAGGAGGGGAATGGAGGCAGTAGGAAGCCACAGACTGAGAGTTATATACTGGAAGGAGCAGGGTCCCCAGCAGCACAGAGTATATCAGGAGACAGGTGATG
>NC_134408.1:148914418-149066918 GCF_038048845.1 Mixophyes fleayi | reverse complement strand
CTAGAGATGGACAGAGTGTTATAGATGGACAGAGTGTTATAGATGGACAAAGTGCTAGAGATGGACAAAGTGTTATAGATGGACAAAGTGCTAGAGATGGACAAAGTGCTAGAGATGGACAAAGTGCTATAGATGGACAGAGTGTTATAGATGGACAAAGTGCTAGAGATGGACAAAGTATTATAGATGGACAGAGTGTTATAGATGGACAAAGTGTTATAGATGGACAAAGTGCTAGAGATGGACAGAGTGTTATAGATGGACAAAGTGCTAGAGATGGACAAAGTTCTAGAGATGGACAAAGTGTCATAGATGGACAAATTTCACATTTCATTTAGTGGTAAGATGCACCAAATTGTTTTATCATCAATGTATAATAGAGGAAAATTGTGGAAATCTGTTTCTGCTCACTGAGTACCACATCATTTGCTTCCTGGAGAGCAGATTATGGAGTGAATTGAGACTCCTGAGTTGTCCTGCCATGTGCCTGTCATAAGACACAATGTCTCATCCTTCTCTGATCATAGTGAAGTTTAATGCAGACTCAAGAACCAGACTACAACTGCCTCAGTGTTTGACCCATCCAAAGCCCCAGGTCTGTCCTCAATGTTCTCTGCGACGTGTCAGGTAGATACAGACAAAGGGCAATTCAGGTCTAGAGCAGTAGAGAGTCCTCTACACTCTTCCAATCATTAAGTAGACCTGTGCTTGTTAGTTTGAGTATGCATTGTGACAAGTGAGATGCACTCGTAGTGGAGTGTGGAGTTGAACGTTTAAAAGTAAATGATATTCTGATCATAGATAGTTTGGAGCTTGCATCTGCCAATCATCTGCACCACATCAATCCTGGGAACTTCTGTGGATTTCCAGGCTTTGGTGCTTGAGGTGCACCACCCTATTAGCCTTTTCTACCCCATGTTGCCCTGGTCCCTATTCTGATTAGGTAAAGTGCAGTTATTCTGCCTTCCATGGCTCCTTTCTGATTGCCATGAATACAGTGTTTGTTGACCATTTCTAACCATGGTTGACCATGGCTGTATGTGCCATACGGTCATGTTAGGTTCAGGAAACACACACATAATGATGTGATATGTTGGCTTTCATCTTACGCTATAGAATTGCACTTCAAATTTCAACTTACTGGAGAATTTTAAAACCATAGAAAACTTGATTGAAACTTTAGCAATTTTATCATAGCCAACGTCCCCACTAGAATCATCTGTGATGCACAATGTCACTTTACTGTTTAAATTTATGTCTTTAGTGGAATGGAAGTTTCTTTTTTTGGATGTATATTCATTACCATAATTGCTTTTTTGCTCTGTGAAATCTCTAAGCTTTCAGAAAATAGAGAAATTGCATGGCTGAAACCTGGCAGTAATCTCTTTGTAAAGGTAGATCCAAAATCATCTGTCACAGTCCAACTAACAAACAACACACGCTATAAGTCATGCCCTGCAGGTTAAGCCATTATGACACCGCTTTTCCCTTCAGGATTGCAAGAGATTATGCTGTCTCGAAGTGGATGATTATAGCAATTGTAAGACCAAGGTTTCGTAGAAACCAAATTTCTTCTGACACAAGTCTTGGTATTAATACAGTGTTTCTCCACAAGTCAACAAATCACGATGGAGAGGAGCAGGATACCATGAAGTGTATTTCATTTTTAGTCATTTTTAATATTATTTTAAATACATTTGGAAAGGTTGCACTGAATAGTAGATTCTCCAACCACCCTAGGAAATGGAATTCTATTATATTTTTAACTATTTATGTTTTCAGGTTGCTCCTCTCTATATTCCCCATGTAAAGAAGTAGATGGTGCAGGCAGAACGGATGGGGGTAGAGTTGAGCGAATTTTTCAAAACTGTTCAGCAAAATATTCATCTCTTTCGACATTGGGCTGTGAAATTTTGCACCAGTGGACTTTGGCTTTGAAGGTTCTATCCTACGCCATCACAACACACAGCAAAATCAATTAACAGTCATTATCCTAGCTCTATCCGTAGACTATAACGTCCACAAAATGCATATTTATAAATATATTACAGAATGGAATTCTATGAAATGATGAAGCAAAAGTGGATCTCGAAGACTGGAGATCTCTGAATATTCCACCTCTGCAAAATCATCTGTTCTACCACAAAATTTGATTTTCAAAAATTTTGTACTGATTTTGCACATCTCTCTATTGGAGATATGTATTTATTGAAAGGATAGACACCCAAGTCCAACAAGATGCCATTGTAGGTGCTCGGGGCCTTGCAGTTACTATGACCAGTGGTTATTGGGAACCTTACAGTAACCATAGGGGAGGATTAGTCTACCGGTAAGAGCCAAAGGGCCTAATCTATCATCATCAGCTATTTATATAGCGCTACTAATTCTGCGGTGCTGTACAAAGAACTCACTCACATCAATTCCTGCCCCATTAGAGCTTACAGTCTAAATTCCCTAACATACACAGACACACACACATACACAGACTAGGGTCAATTTAATAGCAGCCAATTAACCTACTAGTATGTTTTTGGAGTGTGGGAGGAAACCGGAGCACCCGGAGGAAACCCACGCAAACACGGGGAGAACATACATACTCCACACAGATAAGGCCATGGTCAGAAATCAAACTCATGACCCCAGTGCTGTGAGGCAGAAGTGCTAACCACTGAGCAACCGTGCTGTCCATCTTGGGTAACAGGAACGTTAATCAGAGAAGAGAAGTTGATAGAAACTAATACACAGTTAGTGAGTGTTTGCTTCTAAGATAAGTGAGTAGTAGGGTCATGAGTTGACCAGGGCATCATCTGTTTGGAGTTTATATTTTCTCTGGTAAGTTAAGTGACTTCTATTAAATTGCTCTTTGTCTCTCAAGGCCTATGTGTAGTTGGACAGAACATTAGAAAAATATAATGAGATTAGAATGTCAACCTAAATTCATATGGCTAGGCCAACCCGCTTGTGGCCTCGGCACTGTTACTAATTACAATTAGATCATTACTGTTACTAAGACATCATCCTATGAGATATTTTCACAGATAAGATTGTGGTTGGCTTATGCTTGAACAGCCACAACTTTGAGTGATTCTAAAAAGCTTTTACAAAACAGTTATTCCAACTATATTCCTAGAAAAATTCAACCAGATTAAATTTTAGATTTTTAAATTAGTTTGGTCATTGCTACATAGATTCTTATGTTTTATAGAGCAATGTACCTCGCATCGGTTCTCTCTTATTAATGCATTAAATTTGCTCTATTTGCCATTGTGTTCCGTCGCTTTGATATTCTGCATCTCTTTCTGCTGTAGTAACAAATGTTCGGTTCTTTTTAGTATCATGTTTTGGCAATATGTATCCATATTAAGTAGGAGATACAAAGGGAACCTATTTTCACCACTTTACTATATGTTGCTTCTATTTGGTATTGCTTAACCCCATGAGTACTAAAGACAAGTGGGGCTTTCCCTCTACATGACCCCGAGAATGTTAAGGACGAGTCTCACTCATCCTCTGCACTTAAAGGGTCAAGAAAACCCACAGATAAACTTTCCACTGTGATCTGTGGTTTTTCTGCTACCGCCGGAGGAAAGGAATCTTTTCTGCATTAGAAACGTGCGTGCAAATGTGTGTCACAGCAGGCGTGTGCTAGTCACAATGTGCGCGTGTGCAAGCCTATTTAAGTCAACTGGAAATTCCAGGAAAAGGGGCAGTCTGTTTCAGAGCCTCTATCTTACTATCTCTGGCACTTAGAAAGCTGGGGGGACCCTCGTTTGAAAGAGGGGTGTCCTCTCTTCCATGAAATGATATCTGCTTTATTTATTGCCTGCTTATTATTTTTGATCAGCAGGCATTTTATAATTATGGGATGAGTCCAAAAGTGCTCAGCACGGCTATGAAAGCAGCCTCAGGGTTGAAGGGGTTTAAATCCTATATTTTAAAGTAACAATACTACAAAGATACACTAAGAATTTAATTTTAAAAATGACACACAGTTATTATCTGAGATTTACTAGGTAAATATTTAGAGCAATTTTGCATTTAATTTTTTGAGAGGAAGATTGTGGATCTTGGATATATTATTGTGGCTATGTATTAACGCTAATCTACTAATTCCTGTTATAAAGGCACTGTGTATTAGAGTGGGGCTATTAACACACATGTTCTGCCCAACAGCATCTAAACATATCAATGCTTTCATCCAACCAAAAGACATAAAATAGGGACTCTAGAGAGAGATCTGATTTAATAGAAAAACTATAAAAAATATATCTTTACTTCCAAACAGCAAAAAATGAACAACAAATGAAATACACTAGAGTCCAACATCTGTGCTGAAAGGTTTATGTATTTCTTTCTTGGACGGGTAACCCTCTCTCAGGCACTTTATAACACCCTGTCTCCACAGAGCTCACACTCTATCATTTACAAGATGGCCCTTAATCTCTTTCTCAGCCTCTATAATTTCAGATCCATACAACACTGGATTTAATATAATGCAGGTGAGACCTGTCCGATCCTTTCCTACCTGTGTAGAGTCTAAGTTACATAATAAATCAAAATTGAAAATAGCAGAAATAAAAATTGTTGTAAGTAAAAATTAACTCCTTCCTTGCCTAGCACGCTCACCCCAGCATGACAGGACTGCATCATGTATGGTGTGTGCAACGCATACATACAACATGTGTGTCACACACTCAAAACTGTATGAATATCACAGTAGCACTGCACCCAACACCTGTTTTCCGATCATGACCCTCTCCATGTTACTTCAACTCTGTGCAATGCAGTTATATTGAATCCAGGTCTAGATCAACATGGCACAGTGATATAGATATATATATATATATATATATATATATATATATATATATATATATATATGTGTGTGTGTGTGTGTGTATAGATTATAAATTATTCGAGCTATGAATCTATAAATACAACAGATAAACATATGCGCTCAATAACAAACTGCGTGACACACCTGTAGCAGCAGAGGAACCAAGGAATCCCTCCTTGTAAAAATAATGCAAATAAATAAGTTCCAACTGCGCTCGCAAGGTGATGTACTGACTTAAGGTGGTGTATCAATGTATATAGTAGTAATAGAGAATGTAGACTGTTATTAGCCACATCTATTACTACTAGATACATTGATACACCACCTTAAGTCAGTACATGACTGACCGTTATTCAGCATATGTTTGTATTTTTTAATATTTTTTACTATCGGTCTAATATTTAATTTCCAATTTTCTGTTCTATTATCACCTTGCGAGCGCAGTTGGAACTTATTTATTTGCATGAATCTATAAATACAATGCAAATTGTTTGATATTTTACTGTGATTTCATTCTTTATTTGTATGCACTGATCGGATGAAAGTTATGATGGGAAGAAATCCACGAAAATGTATATTTCTGCTATATAAGCTTTACTTATTATATATACCACTGTAAAATAGAATATATTAATTCTTTAAAAAAATATATTTTTCTGTTCCTCAAATAAATATATAAAGAACTTTAATTGGATAGACTTAGAAATTAAAAACAAACAGACATTGCCATTTCAAAACATGAAAACCAATTTTGCCAGCAAGGGGAGGGGGATTTATGTCTTGTAGGGGATTAAATACTTTGAGAAACTTTAATGTATTTTTCTGTACATTACTTTTCTTTCACAAACGAATCAGTTGGAACATAAATGTTTTGTTCTTCATTTAAATGACACCCCCGTACAGTAATCTGTTAGTGAAATTACATTTTACTAAATTCTGTCTATTTTTTTGTTATGCTTGTAAATGACATTTAATAGTACTGCAAAGTCATTTACCTCATTTTATATATATATTTATATTTTTCTATTTAGCGAAATAGCTTTTGTATATAATGCTGGGTTATTTTTAATTATTTTTAATTACTGGTTTCTTGTCATTTTCAATTTACACATTTACAGTTTTTACTAATACCTCTTGGAATTCAAACACTGCATTCGGGGACACTGAAGTTTTGAATAGCCGGCCATTTAATACAAAATTGAAATAGACTCTATTTGAATTAATTTGCTTTAGTTGCATTGAGTTTGTTTTAGCTGCTTTAAGCAGAATAAGTTACTTTATATGAGGAGAAAAAAGTAGATTGTCAGCAAATGTTTACAAGGAATGCAAAGAAAAACTCCTGCAGCTATTGGAGTTTAATGTGGTTTTAGTCATTATTACTGATATTATTATTCTGACATTTTTTGGATGTTAATAAAGTCTAAAGGGAAATTTAAAGTAGACCACAAGATAATCGGTTTAATTAAATCAGAGGCGAGATCTAGGCAAGGACTAATTGAGCGTGAGTCAATGGCAAGCAATAAATACAAATAATACTTAACCACAAAATGTGTCAGCTGGAAACAGCATTTGTTTAGGGACAAGACAGAATATATTAAATATGCATGCAATAAATAATCATGGCAATAAATTAAGGGTTTCCTCTACTTATTTTTTTATTTTTCATATCTTAGTTCACATCACAGCTTACTTTAGTAAGAGACACTAGCCATTCATATCTTGCAATTAATTAATTTGCTATTTATTTAATGTATATGCAATTTATTTGCATTTAATCTCTGACCACGGGACCACTAGGGCCTTGGAGAGCGATCATGAGTCCCAGAGCTAGAGGACTTTCTGGGCTCCCCTCCCCTTTGTCATTGGTCATTTCACCATTGCCGTGTCATGGCGGAGGTTGACTGCGCTGTTCACGTCCTGACTACAAGCTGGACATCTGTAGTGTCGCGGGTCTGCCAAGCCACTCAGAGGCCCGGGTGCTGATATTCCTCTCTTGCTTGGTCTGCTGGCCATTACCATGATTGTCAGGTGAATGTGCCTAATATATCTGTATCTAGTGTCTACTAAACCAGTTTAGAAAGGAGAGAAATATAGGAGAACATTTTAAGTAGGGAAACTCTTTAAAGGATCTATATCAACCAGCAACATTTTTTTGATGTAGGTTATAGTTTTTATATTCATTTATTTATTAGAAAAAAATATAGATTGTGGTATAATTATTATTTTGTGTTTTTGTTGTTTATCTTTAATTTTTGAGTATTCTTTTATTCTGTGGTTGTTACTCCTTTCATCACTACTAGACCGCATCCAGACAGGCATTGTCTATGTTTACCTTTTCAGAGTATTTAAAGCCGGGAATGTTCATAATATCCTTTTAAAACTTCTTTCCACTTGCTTCAATAGAATTTTTAAAAAGATACCTCTATGACTGTATTTTTTTCAATATTACAAGGCATTCAGATATGAAAAACATCTAAAAGCTCATGTCTGGATGGAGTTTTAGTCCTTGAATTTAGCAGCATCTGATCAAAAAACTACATTCCAATATTTAATTATTTTAATATGTTTATATAACATGCACATTTTAAAAATAGTATTTAGAAGATAGCATTCTTAAATTAATGAACAATTACATTAAAATTATTGATATTTGGTTTTTTGTTATCTCCAATATTCATCTAATAAATATTTACGCTCCTTATAGCAAGTGCAAAAAGCAATAAAGAGTTAGATGCAGAAAACAACACAGATCCGGTGAGATTGGGTGCAAAACTCCAAGAGAAGAACACACATGAAACGTTCCAATCGGTTTATATAAGTTCCTACTTGATTACATAACTTTGGAACAGGTGCAGATAATAATGCTTGTCCGCGTATTTCCTGCTTATTAGCCAATCAGATCATCAGAAAGCTCGCAGGAACAGGAGATTAATGTGCCCATGTTGTTGGAGGCAGTGACCTGTCCAGTTATGTGATTATGTGAGACTTTACTCTATGATAAGGCTAGTGACATAATGGGTGGAGAATTGAGGCAAGTATTAAGTCAGAGACTGCACATTAGATTGTGGAAGGAACAGGGTCTCCCAGCAGCACAGAGTAAGTATCTGAGGTTCCTGTCAATCGAATGCTGTAAAATTGTGGTGTAAAATGAACATACATGCAAGACGATATGTCCAATTGATTCAATTAAAATCAACTGGATAATTTTGGTGTATGTTAAAAAAAAATCTGGTCTTAGTCTTAGCACTGTTAGTCATATTATAGGACAAATGTACATTAGTCTGCCATTGACTTTTGTGTGTGGTCACATGATGGTAGCACCAAAATGCCTGAGCATGATCCGACAGGTCACCTGTCACTTGTACCATTATACAACAGATTATAAATTGCGAGGTCGTAACCTTCATACTATACTTAAGGACTACAGGATAAATCAAACACAAATTTCACACTAGCTTCCTGGGCAATGTCAAGTTGCTAATCTACTATATTAAAACAGACACAGAACCATTTAAAATCTATCATCAAAGTGTTGTTATTGATGAGTGTAATTGAGCTGTGATATAAATTGCAGTGACATTATGTAACACTAGAGGATGGATGTGCTATTTTCATCTATATACATATAACAGCTCTCCTTTGAAATAGATGCCGAGTGACCTTTAAATATCAAACAGGCTAAGTGGTAAAGGACAATGATAATGACATTTTAATTGATTTGTAAATTATTGAAGAGGGTTACTGAAATACGCTTAAAACACTCTCACATCCTCTGATCTTGCCAGAAACCGTGCACAGTTTACTGTATTTGTTTCTGCGATAATGTCCACCGAAAGCAATCAAAGTGGGTAGATTAACTGTAGAGATGGGGGTTTTGAGAGCTGTAGAGCAGTTCTTGTTCTGCATTGTGCTATAAGTTCAGGTAATACAGAGAGTTTGATCACCATGATAAAATAATCAGCACAATATTGTTGAACATGAACGTTCACTCAAGCTTGTGATAGCCAACATTTTGTTGGGTGTTACAGCATGTGATAAACTTTTGTATTTGGAAAGTAAACCAACTGTTCGGAAAAATTGATTTCTCAGAAATGCCAGTGCATATTGGAGCCCTTTCAGTTAAGGCTACACAGACTGACTTTTTAATACATGGCGCAGGATAATGTTGGGATAGAAGACTGTTCACCTTTATTTTATTAATTGCCGGAGCTGCGTGCTCCAATCACTCGGTACAGTGCAGTGATTGTGTTGGGGGCTTGGGTCTTTGGACCCTTCCCTTCCTCTTCCCCAGGGAGGGATAAGGGTCTTCAAGTCTCCCAATTGCCCATGCAGTGGAGGAGCTCTTGACATCTCCGACCCCCTTTTTCAGTCAATGGTCTTAAAGCCCACCTTTACCTCCACCACAAGGCTCTATCTCCCCAAGTTCGGCCAAAGATTCCCTCCGGTAAATGGATCTGTAGCCCACCACAGATCCCGGGAGACTCCAACTGGTGAAATGCAGGGGCGGGCTGGGCCGGGGGACAGGGGGGGAACGGACCGCCGGGCTGCTCAGTTTATCCACTGTTAGGGCCGGCCGCCCAGCACCCCTCCCCCCCGGATGCATTATTACTGGCGGCCGCATCACATGACACGCGATGAGGCCGCCTCATTGATGACGCGGCCGCATCGCATGTCATGTGATGCGGCCGCCTGTGCGCCCCCCCCCGGGCTGAATCTTGCCAGCCCGCGCCTGGTGAGAGGATCGCCCATTAAGGCTCATGCTGAAAAACTAAACAATGATCACCAAAAATGTGAAAAGGTGTAAAAATAAATGAAATAAATATTACAATAGAGGCCTTTTGTCCAGATATATTAAAATTGTCCTTGCCCCAGACAAAAGGCTAGGGCAAAGGAAAAGTGGGATCACTTAGAAACATGTGCTTTCTGCCGTTCTCTGTGCAATAGGCTTTGATCAACTGGACAATGATCACCTGGCCTATGATCAACTGGCCTATGATCACCTGGCCTATGGCCAGAGGACAAATGACGGACCATCGCCTACAGGGGCACCTTTAAGTCCCACTGCTTACATAGGAATCTCGATTTGATCTTAGCCAAACAGCTCAGAAGCCATGTTACAGTGTATCAGTGCCGCGATTGAAGCACTGCGGAGAAAATTAGTAGCATTAGGGAGAATCATTTGTTACTTCCTGGCAGTACAATAAATATGAGACGCTCCTATTCAGAAGAATATACATCTGGGTAACACTGTTTACTTTGTAATCCTGTGAGTTAAGGCAATACATGTCCATCACAGTATTTTTTATTCATTTATTCTGCATCGTATTCAGTTTATGAGATAAAGATCATTTTATCAACTGAGATTAATCATCCCAGCCAGATTAAATTAATAAAACATTGATTTTTTTTTTAGACATGTTTTAAAAATAAGCAGCCATTTATCGGCTGCTTACCCTGGCATATTAAGGGGCAAAACCGCACATTTGTTGGCAATTCTATGTGCGGTTTGGAAAACCTTTCTTACTAAAGACCAAACCACACATTAAATACCCTGCTTTAACACCTCACAGTTTGAAACTGTCACCACAATATTTTTTTACCTGGCAGGTATACAGGTATACAAGTCATGTGATGCTGCGGTTTGGAAAACTGCACTTTAAATCCCCAGAGAAATGACATCTTCTTTAGACCTGGTTCTAACAGCCCCTGCTACTCTACATCAGCCCGGTCCTCTGGGAGGGGTCCGGACACAACAGTCGGGCCCTCACACCAAGACTAGATCGGGCCCCTCCTGGTAGCCCTAGTCAGCAGTAACCAGGAGGGGCCAGCCTTCCTGTTGCTGGTTACTATTAGCTGTGCTAGAAGCTTTCAGAGTTACAGTGTTACTCGTTTATCTTTCTGTGCTGTTAATATGTATAATGTATAATATATATATATATATATATATATATATATATATATATATATATATATATATATATAATGTATATAAATAAATGGTGGTGATGATGATGATGATCTACAGACAGCACTGAGGACATCTTGTAGCGTCCTATAAATAAAGGCTAATAATAATAATACTGAAACCATAGTGCTAGCTCTTGTGGCACCACAAGTAGTAGCATGCACTGAAAATCCATATCTGTTCTTGCATGCTGGCACTTGTGGAAGCAGCAACTTTGTATCATATTCCAGGGCAGTGAAAGCAAGCATTCGTGTCTGATTATATAAATACATGGGTAAAAAACACGAAAAGCTGCCAAAAAGAATAAGCGAAAGTTGCATAGTAAATGGATTTAGTTAAAAGACACTTTTCACTTCCAATATGCTGGAGATTTGGTCCTGTTGTTTGTAAGTCAGATAGTAATTTACCTTGGGCAATTTTTCACATACACTTTCTTCCCATCCATTTTCCTGCAAATTATTGTTGGCAATTACTGTGATTTAGCACATTACCTGCTCTAATATATACTCTGTACCCCCCCATTTCCTGTACCTCTCTACATAAATCTATGTAAAGATTCATTAAACATGATTTCTGGATTTCAGCTGATGTAACGCAGGTTGCAGAATGTTACTCTTACAGCTGTGACAAGATGTTAAGAGATTATATTATAATCCTCTGGCTTCGTCATGGACTACCACAAAATGGATCCGTCACCTAGAGTCAGAGGGGGCAGCCATGTTGTTTGGGCCGACGCAATATTTACCCTATTATTTTGCTAGGAAATAGCGATACCGCTGAAGGGAGGTACAAAGTTTGTCATGTGACAGTGATGTCACTTGTTCCTAGTGAATTGATTGGCTGGACATTGTATATAGTTGTCATGTCCACCTTAAGTGTGATCTCTGCTCTCGTATCATTAAAAAAACGCTAACATCAGCCAAAGTGTTTGTTACATTGTAGCAGCGCAACGACTGAAAAATTAATCAGCCAGTTTGATTTACTCAACTGCTCGTCTGCCCAGTAATGATTTTGGTTTTACTTGGATGGTAGTATTGACTATTTTCTATTTTCTTCCTCTTCTGAAATCAATACAGAATTTAAAACACTAAATATGTGTCTGTCTCATCTTCTCCATCAGCTCATCGCACGTTTTATTTTTCTCCACCAAATGTGACCTAATGAAGTTCTAAACTTTGTATTCAGATGGCAAAACTCGAGTGCGAAATGAGGACTGAACATTAATGACAGTCTTCCCCCCACAGCAAGTACGTAGCACACTGTCACATGTACAAAGTCACCCAGATGTCGTAAGGATGAATTCAAAGCTGTATTTTAAAATCTTGAACAAGAAAATGATAAATTGAACTAAAAATGACAGTAGATATTTGCGGTTTGCGAATTTAATTTATTTCAATACATTTATGTCTCTTATAGATTATATATTAAATATTTTTTTATGTAAATATATAATATAATAAATGATATAAAATAAAATGTATATTCATATATATTGTTATAACATAGAGTATGTTATTAGTATTACATTATGTAAAATCAATAAATAAAAGTTTCACTTTTATTTTACATTTTATGTTATGTATTTTTTGCTTTACAATGTGTCAGATAAGATTCAGAAGTAACGCGTTTTGAGCATTGATGTGTGCAGAGACGAAGATGCATTTAAACCCTCACAATTAGATTTGCATCGGAAACGGGTCCCCTGAAAATTCGAATAATAAAAGTCATTAATTTCAGAAATTAAAATTCCAGAGTAAGGACCACACAATGGGACTCATTAGTGTTTAATTGCTTATTTTGCTTGAAACGGAAAGTCATTTTCAAGCTCGTGTTCAGAGGCTGGGGAGATATTGCTTCATTTCATGATAAAACAATCCTTGGAACTTTTAAACAATTTCAGATCTAAAAAAAAAGTAATAATATGTCACAGGGGCTGAATGGCGGGTTTCAATTACAGCAAAAGTGGACAATATATTGGGCAGTGTTTTTGTATATCCGTTCGTCCGTTGAACGAAACAACTTCATTTACAGCTGCGAGAAGACGTAACTAAGATTCATGAATCATCCCACAGTATTATGCCAGCAATAAACACAATATTCATTCTGCTGACTCTGAAAATGGGCTTCTTCAAACATTATGGCATCAATGTTTTGACCAATAAAATACTTCCTAGGAGAAACATTGAATTAATTATTAAGGTCTTAAAACTGTAAAGTCTGTGAAAAAAATTAAAATAAAATGGGATAAAAGTACTCTCATTATAGCAGACACTAGGACAAATCAGCTTTCCTCTAATTATGCTTACCTGAATAAAACAAATTAATGCAAAGAAAAAAATTAGGTGACTTAATGTCATATTTCTTTTTAATGCAATTTGTAAAACAACTAGTATTCTTAATTAATTAATTAAGCTAAGCTCCCTGTACATATCGACATTTATCTTGTATTTACCCCAAATTGCTGAGTTTTGGGCCCCAAATTAGCAACCACATGTCAATCAAGATGGTGTCCTCTAGCAGCCTACGGCACGTCACACTATAATACCCCCTGAAAGGAATCTTGCAAAGTCTGCAAAAGGGCATGTACAGGCCAATAAGGTATCTGAAACTTGCAAAAAACGTCCGGCAAAATATTCACCACGTTCCACATTTGTCCATGAAATATCACACATTTCCCCCTGCAGAACTTGGACGACAAAAGTCAATTTGATTTTATTCCTTACACATTTTGCGCCGTTAGTCTTGTGAATCTTCACCTCTCAGATCCAAAATCAATAAAGCAGGTCTGCTACACTGACTGTTCAACACATTACTGTATTTGATATTTCCATGATTAAACACTAGTATGTTTGCACTATGGAAAGACCCCTGATCTTCCATTTCCAATGAAACCTGGAGAGACCACGGTTATCGTCATGTATAAACATTTGTAGATATAAAAGAATTACTTCCAGACTTTTTGGATTGAAGCCATGTTTGCTACGACAGTACGCCTACAGCGTATATAAAAAACATTGCGTTGGTTGCTGCTCTGGTTGGGGAGTGTGTTTCACGTTGAATCCTGGAGAGGATGCTGGTGGCTGATCTCAGTCATACTCTCCATCCTTTATAAAGATGTGAAGGTATTGTGGGTTTAATATTTTAGCTGAGACTTATTCAGTACATAACAGGTCTTGTTAAGACGTAAACGTTTGGGCTTCGGCATACATAAAAAAAAGCACAAGCAAGAAAAATGTATTTGCATCCCTGTGGAGAGTTGGATGCATCTTGCGATGTCAACATCTCAAAAAGATTAGCACTTGGGCCTAGCAAAACCAATGTTTTTAAGCAGTCCAAATTAGAGATGGGCGGGTCCGGTTCTCCGAGAACCGAACCCACCCGAACTTTGGGTATCCGAGTACCGAGCTGAGCAGCTCGGTACTCTCCCGCCCATTCCGAATCCAAATCGAGGCCGAACGTCATTGTGACGTCGTCGGATCTCGGGACTCGGTTCTCGCGATACTTCAACTTTATAAATACACGCCTCCACAGCAATCCATCGCCATTTGACAGAGGGAGAGAGCAGGGTGTAGTCATAGGCTAATTAGAGCAGGGACAGAGAATACCATATTGTTCTTGCAATTGCTCTAACCAAAATCGCTAGTGCAGAGAGGAGGATAGAGGTTTATTATTTTTTCTTCATATTTGGCACTCCCCAGCGCTTTTGGGGTGTCCCCCATAATTGTGCATTAATATTTCTGGCTGTCAAAAGTCATATCTGTCAGCAGTATCTACTCAATAATTTGTAGCACACCTCAGTGTTTTTGGGGTGTCCCCCATAATTGTGCATTAATATTTCTGGCTGTCAAAAGTCATATCTATCAGCAGTATCTACTCAATAATTTTTAGCACTCCTCAGTGTTTTTGGGGTGTCCTCCCTAATTGTGCATTAATATTTCTGGCTGTCAAAAGTCATATCTGTCAGCAGTATCTACTCAATAATTTTTAGCACTCCTCAGTGTTTTTGGGGTGTCCTCCCTAATTGTGCATTAATATTTCTGGCTGTCAAAAGTCATATCTGTCAGCAGTATCTACTCAATAATTTGTAGCACACCTCAGTGTTTTTGGGGTGTCCCCCATAATTGTGCATTAATATTTCTGGCTGTCAAAAGTCATATCTGTCAGCAGTATCTACTCAATAATTTTTAGCACTCCTCAGTGTTTTTGGGGTGTCCTCCCTAATTGTGCATTAATATTTCTGGCTGTCAAAAGTCATATCTGTCAGCAGTATCTACTCAATAATTTTTAGCACTCCTCAGTGTTTTTGGGGTGTCCTCCCTAATTGTGCATTAATATTTCTGGCTGTCAAAAGTCATATCTGTCAGCAGTATCTACTCAATAATTTTTAGCACTCCTCAGTGTTTTTGGGGTGTCCTCCCTAATTGTGCATTAATATTTCTGGCTGTCAAAAGTCATATCTGTCAGCAGTATCTACTCAATAATTTTTAGCACTCCTCAGTGTTTTTGGGGTGTCCTCCCTAATTGTGCATTAATATTTCTGGCTGTCAAAAGTCATATCTGTCAGCAGTATCTACTCAATAATTTGTAGCACACCTCAGTGTTTTTGGGGTGTCCCCCATAATTGTGCATTAATATTTCTGGCTGTCAAAAGTCATATCTGTCAGCAGTATCTACTCAATAATTTTTAGCACTCCTCAGTGTTTTTGGGGTGTCCTCCCTAATTGTGCATTAATATTTCTGGCTGTCAAAAGTCATATCTGTCAGCAGTATCTACTCAATAATTTTTAGCACTCCTCAGTGTTTTTGGGGTGTCCTCCCTAATTGTGCATTAATATTTCTGGCTGTCAAAAGTCATATCTGTCAGCAGTATCTACTCAATAATTTTTAGCACTCCTCAGTGTTTTTGGGGTGTCCTCCCTAATTGTGCATTAATATTTCTGGCTGTCAAAAGTCATATCTGTCAGCAGTATCTACTCAATAATTTTTAGCACTCCTCAGTGTTTTTGGGGTGTCCTCCCTAATTGTGCATTAATATTTCTGGCTGTTAAAAGTCATATCTGTCAGCAGTATCTACTAAATAATTTTTAGCACTCCCCAGTGGTTTGCGCTCAGAATGGATTCAAAGCAGTCCACATATGATCTGAATGAGCAACCAGGTTCTGTCACCAGTCCTGATGTTAGTGGTCCCAGTACGTCATCTGGCCAAGGCGATGTCAAACAACAGAGTGTTTTCAAATTAGTGCAAAAAACAAAAACCCAAAAAAATTTTACTGTATTGAAGCGAAAAAGAAGTGTAACTGAGCAAAAGTTAAGTGACGGTAAAAAAAAATTTGCAAGCATGCCATTCTACACACGCAGTGGCAAAGAGAGAATGAGGCCTTCACCTTTGGCTATTAGTGGCAGATCCCAAAAAGTTACCCAGCCTATAATTGGTGCACAACTACTGTTACGCGTCAAAGCCGAGCTGCAAGATAACAGTGAGGCATTACAGGAGAATATTTGCTCTGATTCACAAATGACAACAATCCCTGTGGAGAGTCCATCCAACAGTGGGATGTCTAATCGTGAGCATTCTGCTGATGTGTGCCTTAATAGCCCGAGTGTAGCCGGTGATACCCAAATTGAGGATGCCACTTTGGAATTAGAAGAGGATGAGGGGGAGATTTGTGTAGGCGACGAGGGCGCTAATGATGATGTTGATGATTATGATGCAGACAGATACCAAATTGCCTTTCTCAATTTCTATTTATATTCTAGATTATATAACGGCTGAATAGTTTTCTATTTTACTCCTAGTGGAGAGAGGATCTGATGCAGACAGATACCAAACTGCCGTTGTCCATTTCAATTTATATTGTACAGTATATAACGGCTGAATTTATTAGTATTTTATACAAGTGGAGGGGGGCCTAGAGAGACAGAGTGACCCCAAACTGTCTTTCTCTATGTCAATTAATATTGTACAGTCTATAACGGCTGGATTTTTTTGTATTTTATACAAGTGGAGGGGGGCCTAGAGAGACAGAAACCAAACTGGCTTTTTCCATTTCTTTACATATTTAACTATAAGTGTAGGGTGTAATATACATTCAAAGACGATGGCTGCATTGCCAATATGCATAGATGGAGAGGAAGACAATCTGTTTTGTGTGTAGAATAGGCCTACCAACGAAGTATTAAACTGTTTTTTTGGATGATTTATTACCTTAACAATTAGATTACTTGTCTCTAAAACAGTTGGAGCGCTAAATTGGGTTAATTTAGGCCCAAAAACATGGATTTTCCAAAAAAATAGCAAAACAAAACCAAACAAAACCAAAACCAAAACCAAAACACGCAATGGCAGTTTTGCAAAACCAAAACCAAAACCAAAACACGACGGTAATCCAGATCCAAAACCGAATCCAAAACCAAAACACGGGGGTCAGTGACCATCTCTAGTCCAAATAGACTTAGGCTGGGTACACACTGCAGAAAATTTCTCCCGATGTGATGTCGTTAATGATTATACTAACAAGTGAAAGTCCCGATCAGCCGATTCATGAGTACACACTGTACACGTTTTACAAGATTTGCCTTCAGATCTGTGCTCTTCATCTGTCATAACCATCTGCTGAAAAGATTGTGACTCTGCACACTCCATAGAGATCTATGGACACTGCCGGTCCTGAGCGCATACACACTGCAGGATTGGAACGACATCGTTCCATCGTTTACAGATATTTTTAGTCCAGTTATACAATCAAATCAAATGATACGATGTGCTTTGGAACGATAATTAGATTGTATGGATGAAGGAGGGCGCAGAGTGTATGGATGAAGGAGGGCGCAGAGTGTGTGGAGATGAAGGAGGGCACAGAATATGTGGTGATGAAGGAGGGCACAGTGTGAGTTAGCTGTAAATTATATAAAAAAAAATATATAAAAATATTCTTTTCCCTTGGATTTATGTGTATTATTTTTGCATACACCTAAATAAGTATTTCTGTCCTGACCTAAATACTTATTATGTTTTTTTGACCCAACTACTTATAAAACGGGACTGCTGGGTAACTATTTTGGAGGGGTGCCTTGAAAAAATGATGGAGACTCTAAGGGTGCCACGAACTGCAAACGTTTGGGAACCACTGGTTTAATGTATTATCGGGCACCTTAGTTTATCATGTGATTGACCCTGTAGTGTGTACCCAGCCTTACAGTATACAAAAACTTTAGGCGCATTTGATAGAATTCAAATGGAAAAGTGTCATTATCGTATCTATACACAACCTAATGATATAATAAAAACATGTTCTATTACATTGATATGATGTGTACAAATAGAATAATATGGTCAGATGCATAAAAGAGAGTATTGTCTTATTAATTAAATTGACATTAAATAAACTTACACATCAGTTGCTTATTAAATGAGAATTGTATTTCCTGAAGCAGTTGATATATAAAGGTCTTGATACGGATGTATGTAAACTTCATTGTGTGCGCATGCACAGTACAAACATTGTGTATCTTACACAAAAAACAGCAAACATGTGTCCAAGGCTAACTGGACTCCCATATTTCTGCAGTGACGTCAGACCTTTATGGTAGCAGAGTCCTTTTGTGGCATGGAAGTGGCCTTGCACTGATATGTACAGTCAGGAACACCCCTGAAAATATGGACTTGCCAACTCTTTATCTTATTTTAATAATCTCTCTCCCTAAACTAAAATATGGTCCCTGTTGCGCTCAGCACAGTGATGTCAGAGCGCCTACTCCACATGTCACTTCAAATGCCATCACTCCACCCAACTACTTCCCCAGTGGGCGTACAAACTGCTGCTCCTCTGCAAATGTGGCTGTGTTTCTCCCTAAACCTTTATACTCTGAAGGAAAAGTAGACGCACCTGTACAAATTGAGGAGGGGGTCCGAAGATGATTTCGGACAGCTAAGGCTTCATAGTTATCAACCATAGAGTTTTGGGAAGACTTTCATCTTTTCGGTCAGAATGTATATTATTATATTCATATACTATATGAGTTTATTTTATTAGTTCCTTCTTGTCTTGTATGGTCGTAACTGTTTTTGTTAGAATTAAATGGTATATATTGATATAATGCTGTCCGTCACTGTATACTTATTATATACTATAATTTATAGATGCTCAGAATTCTTGGTGTATATTGATACAATGCTGCCCGTCACTGCATACTGTATACTTATTATATATGATAATTTATAGGTGCTCAGAATTCTTGGTGTATAGATTCAAACGACCTTTGGTTTCTGGTATTGTATGCTAAATAGAAAGCACCATTGAGAGATGAATAAGAGGCTGGTTACTTAGTATGAAATGGCATAATGTAGGAAATCAATATAATTCATGATAGTAATTGTATTAGTGAAGGGTAGATTATTATAATATCCCATTTTCATGGTATTCATGCTATGGTTTAAACTCATTACCATGTAACGGAGCAATTCTATTGTGAATTCTGTACATTTCTATTTCAATCAAGTAAAACTCTGCTTAATGCAGTAAATGCCGACCCTGTCATGTACATTAGAGAAGAGTAATATGGCTGAGGGGTAACGATGGTGGCGGCCAGCGGGAGAAGTACGGTCTTCTGCAAAACTTGATTTTTACACCTGATGTGAGCTGGTGGCGATTGGATGTCATCCTGTTATATAGAGGAACAAATGTTGGGTCTTTCAACTGCATGGAGAATCTAATTTCAAGACAGAATTTCTTTTTATTTTCTTTGTAAATAAGCTTAAAACACGCAAAAGTGACCCATGTAATAATCAAAGTTCTGATCCTATTACTCTCAAGATTAATCCATGACAAGGGCTGTGTCTAGTGTGGTAGTGTAAGCTCAGTTCACCTAAGGAGGGAAACTTGTCATGTAGACAAGAAGATGTTTCCCTGGATATACAAAATATAATGGTTTGATATACCAGAAGAAAATTATACATGCAGAATGAGCAACATATATATCCAAGTTTATTCTTAGTAAGTGGGAAATCTTTCTGCATCTTGTTCCCCTAAATCCCCCCCCCCTCTACATCTCCCCCTAGTACATTGTTCATAAGAAGAAAATGAGTGTTTATAAGTTTATGAAATCTCTATATATCATAATACCAAGAGTTAGGAAACATTATAGCTCATAGGCCAACATACATCATAAGGATCAGGAGTTGACATACAGGAAAAGAGACAGAGGTTAGAATCAGTGTTATTATTTCAGCACATATCATAGGAGTCAAAGGTTACGGGTTTGAATGTTGGATTTTGTTTTCATCAATACAAGAACAGTTTGTTAGGATTCAGTGCTTAGCCTTGCTGTGAGCTATAATAAGCACTGCATTCATGCTGTTACATTAACATCATTTTAACCTCTTTTTTTCTTACCTAATGGATACATTTTATACAAGCTTTCTACAACCTTTACAATATATGTACATGAACCCTCTATAACATGACATAGACCATACTTTTATCAATATCTAATATAAGCATAAATATACTGATTGCAACGGTAGGAGATTTCCGTGGGTTTCCGCCCTGTGGTCCGGTTTCCTCCGCAGGTTGAATACATCTGCACATCCACGTGGGCTGCACTAGACATTCGGACTAGACGTCTGAAGTGCGTGAAATGGGGTCTGTGGAATGAAAAAATAAAATTGAATGAAATTAAATGCAAACAAAAATAAAATGAAACTGCTTCGAAACATCCCCTTAAAACAAAATCCAATGGCAATTTTCTTTACTGTAGCCGTCCAGGTGGAAATGTCAGTTCAGTACGGCAAAAAACAAGGCTGCGACTTGATATAAAATAGCCGCCACACTTATGATTGACGTACGTGTCAGTTGTAAGGGAAAATACGCAATCAGTCAATCAGAAACAGCCAGGTCGTGCAGCAGTTCTTCGTTTTTGAGTACCGTTGTAGCTGACCTCAAGCGCCCGTAAGTGGTACGTCGTCAAACAGGCATACAATCCTGTATGTCCACATCTAACTGAGTAGCAATTACATGAACATGCCCTTACCCTTGCCCATTCCTTCCCTCTTCTTTTCCACCTATCCATGTGTAAAGAATCGTTATTTGAATTTATGCAAATATCTTGATGTGGACTTATGTCTTTGTGGTTCCAGCGAGCCGCAGTATGATCTATGGCTTTGTACAATCTATACAATTTTCTGTTTGTTACTACTTTGGGTGTTGGAGAAAGTCCCTTTTGATAACCTTTTATCTGGATATTCCATGTAGATTCCACAGTGAACCGACATGTTATATAATATGCATATTGCGCTTTGAGGAAGCAAAATACAGATGAATTCTGTGCATATTTTAGGTGCTGTATTTGAGCATTCAAAACACACATCAATTTACAATCTATTACCATGTAATGACACGGTTTTGCGCACGCCGTTTATCACAAGTGCTGATTGCTTCATGGGAAAATGGAGGGATTATTCCCATAATGAACCAATTTTTCTTTAAATAGACAAATCAAGGCAGTTAGTGTTCTGCTTTGCTAATAATTTAACAACATCAGAAAACAGTTATCCGACAATACCTGCTATTTCTTTATAAATCAGATATAATCACTGAATTTATAAGTCATTTATCCTTTTCTACAGTTCATGATGTGAATTTTGCTATTTCCAGTAATAACTTGTCATTATGTTAAATAAATATTAGCATAAATTCTAAACTAATATTTCACTTCATCAAAAGAAAAAAATAAACAAATGTTGCAACAAAACCATTCTGTTATAAACAATGTCACTGTGATATTTATACTACATCAAAAAGGGCACTCTTAGGGAGGGGTTTTCAGTTACCCTGAAACCCCACAACACTTTTTAGAAGGAGGAAACGGCTTCTTAGAGCCTCCTTTAATGTGTGCATTAAAAAACTATAAGACTCTGCAGTCTAAGACACATTATGTGGGGTTCAGTCTATGTTTCAATGAACTGTGGCTTCAACAAAATGGCCACCATGATTGCTCTCACTTTAGCCTCTAGTGTTTTTGTGACTTTAAAGTACAGGAAAATGCAGTAAAATTAAGTTACTTCTGATATCCTGCAGTTTATTGGCTGCCAAGAGTGATGTGAAACGGTGAGTAACTGAAACACTTATTGTAAATTTTTTTTATTTCATTGGATGTGAGAGATTAATATTCATTTTGTTGTATTACTCATTACATTATTTGGGTAAGATGGTCAAGAATAATTCATTTAAAGTAGGCTAATAATATATATTTTTTGTTAATGTTTAATGTTTTTTTACTTTATGGCTTCATGTAAGTTATTACATTTAGATATATTGTACTTTTCTATTTTTATTATTATTGCAGCAAGCGTTTTCTATTTCTTAAATCAATCATTTCAAAACCACCCTCTAGAAATCTTACATCTGCCCCAGATGCACACGGAATATTCTTCCCATCAATCATATCTGTCATATCTATCTATCTATCTATCTATCTATCTATCTATCTATCTATCTAGTTTATACATATATAATTTAGTGGTGTTAATATGTTCTGTGGCATAATATGATTTGGGGGCACAACTGGCATAATATAATTTGTGTGCTCTATGGTGGCTTAATATCAATTGGGGGCACATACTCAGGCATGAGGGAAGGGGGAGAGTGCTAATATAATGTAGGAGGTAGGCTATTAGTTTAATGCCGGAGTTTAGGTGGGGGCTAATTGTTTAATTGGGGCTATTTTATTTGTGGGGTGATGTGGGTCACTTTAATTTAATATTGGGGCCTAGCAATTTAAGAAGGGGTGATTGCACCTTTTATTTAATACTGGGGTGGTTTGGGGGCTATTAATTGAAAGTGGGGCTGTTTGGGGAAAAAATAACGTCTATTTATTAAATGTGAATATGAATTATTTAATGGCAGTGATGGTTGCAGGAAATAGGTATATTTCTTAAACGTAAATGCTATTTAATTTATTGCTGGGGTTGTTTGGAGGCAGGGAAATAGGTTTATTTATTAAATGTGAATACTAGTATTTTAATGTTGATGCTGGAGGGAGGCCTAATTATAAAACATGGGTTGTATTGATTAAACACCAGGGCTGGTTGGAGTTTTTTAAATTACATGTACCCATTTTTCCAAATAGGGCCTCCAACATTCCAGGATCCAGACAAGCAGCAACTAAAGACAACAGCAGCCACAGGTGGTGAAATTGGCAAGAACAGGTAGGAGGGAGCAGGACTGTCTGCCAACTTTCCCGAATTTTGATAACTGTCTCGTTTAGTGAGATTTGATCCGACTAGAAGGACAGTTGGGAGGTATGTCCTTCTTCACACTGTACTGCTTGTGAAGGCAGAGCTGCGTGCAACAATATCACCTGTGTATTTGTCTAACATTTGGCTAAAATGATAACCATGTTACATAATAGGGGCCCCTGTCTTAAATACCCCGAGCCCAGCACTGGTTAGCAGGAGGGAGCTGATAGCTGCTTCCAGTCCCTGGATAGGACACAGCCTGCAGAGCAAGCCGAGGAGCTTTAAGTCTGACAAGACATGGTAATCTCATGAGACAAAGAGCTTCCCTGCTCACTCTACAGGAAGTTCCCACCCTGATGGATATCAGCAGCACCAGATGTATAGATAAGTACAGTGGGTGTCATAATGTGCCTGGGGGGATGGCGTGATGCAGCTGGGAGGGTGTGAAAAATGTAATGTTTTGTTATAATGTATGTATGTATTTGTGTGCTACATGAAAAAACAGCCAGTATTTAATATTTGTGCAAAATAATAAACTAATTTGCACCCCTCGCATTGCAACATGGATTTGTCCAGGATCAAATGTATTTCTTTTCTTGCCTAGTTCTCCTTAATGACTCAGGCAATATATATATATATATATATATATATATATATATATATATATATATATATTGTCTATCTAGCTAACTATGAATCTGGGGCCTGATTCATTAAGGATCTTAACTTAAGAAACTTCTTATTTAAGTCTCCTGGACAAAACCATGTTACAATGCAAGGGGTGCAAATTAGTTTTCTGTTTTGCACATAAGTTAAATACTGACGGTTTTTTATGTAGCACACAAAAACTTGATAGATTATTTGTACACTGACATTTAAAGTTGATATTTGTGTGCTACATGAAAAAACAGTCAGTATTTAACTTATGTGCAAAACAGAATACTAGTTTGCACCCCTTGCATTGTAACATGGTTTTGTCCAGGAGACTTAATAAGAGGTTTCTTAAGTTAAGATCCTTAATGAATCAGGCCCCTATTGAATATCTATGTATCTTATACCTATTTATCTATCTCACATGAATATATCAGTTAGAACCCACATACTTCTTGTCATTGTCTTCACAAACAATAAAGTTGCCTGAATAGTTCCATCTATAGAGAACATTGTTACAATTCTGTGCTCTGGTCCTTTGGGAAATACTTATGGAATATAAATATTTTGCTGTATTCATCAATATTATCAGAAGTAATGTGGGGATTCCAGCGGGGAGCTATTGTCTTGATTTACGGACTGTAATATGCTGCTCATTTAGAAATAGATGTCTTTGTTGACATCTTTGTCATGTTTCTGTAAATAATGAAATTATCTTGCAAGATTATTTGTTCATGCTGAGGTAAGAAAAAACACTTTTCAGAAGGACATTAATATATATATGAATATGGAGTAGGTTTGAATTGCAACATTAGCTCAGCATTAATAAGGGGTCTTGTGTTGTGGATTTCAGTCACAGTGGGAAAACGTGATTCCCCAAAAACTATTTACTGTGTTGTTCATAGAAGACAGATTTCGCCTGCGCTTTTTCTGGCTAGGTGAATATTTCATGGAATAGTTTTGAATATTTCACTAGTCTGTAACTTATGCTAAAGAGCATGAGATCAATACGGCGTCACTAGTGGAAATTTGCACTGGCCGATGGCAGGAACTTGGTGGAATGTAAGAGTTCTCTGTATAGTAGGGAATGGGCGCCTGATGTCTGCAGGGCTACAATAACTAGTTTCATTCTGCAAAAGGACCTTAATTGTGCGCCAGCTCAAAACTGGCTGTTTTGGGGTCTCATCCTATACTTAACTGGATCCCTTTGAACCTTTCAGTTGCACCTCAGCGAAGAACTACGTTTTTAGATTTGCCCAATATAGAAAAAAAGTTTCAAACACACAAAAGTTTAAATCATTTAAAGCATAAATGAGACTAATTCAAGCAACAATTTTGGAGGAGAATAAAAAACTTTCTTTAATGAACAGGTTTGATGTGATGTTCACCCTTTTACTGATTCTTCTGAGTCTCCTCATATCAAGGTGGTGTTCTAGATTCCACAGGAACTTCCAAAGAGCACACCCTCACACCTACCCTACTCCCACCTGTACTACTCACACTGCTTCACCCTTACACCTACCCTACTCCCACCTGTACTACTCACACTGCTTCACCCTCACACCTACCCTACTCCCACCTGTACTACTCACACTGCTTTACCCTTACACCTACCCTACTCCCACCTGTACTACTCACACTGCTTCACCCTTACACCTACCCTACTCCCACCTGTACTACTCACACTGCTACACCCTTACACCTACCCTACTCCCACCTGTACTACTCACACTGCTTCACCCTTACACCTACCCTACTCCCACCTGTACTACTCACACTGCTTCACCCTTACACCTACCCTACTCCCACCTGTACTACTCCCACTGGTACACCCTCATACCTACCCTACTCCCACCTGTACTACTCACACTGGTACACCCTCACACCTACCCTACTCCTACCTGTACTACTCACACTGGTACACCCTCATACCTACCCTACTCCCACCTGTACTACTCACACTGGTATACCCTCACACCTACCCTACTCACACCTATACTACTCACACTACTACACCCTCACACCTACCCTACTCCCACCTATACTACTCACACTGGTACACCCTCACACCTACCCTACTCCCACCTGTACTACTCATACTGCTACACCCTTACACCTACCCTACTCCAACCTGTACTACTCACACTTCTACACCCTTACACCTACCCTACTCCCACCTGTACTACTCAGACTGGTACACCCTTACACCTACCCTACTCCCACCTGTACTACTCACACTGGTACACCCTCACACCTACCCTACTCCTACCTGTACTACTCACACTGGTACACCCTCATACCTACCCTACTCCCACCTGTACTACTCACACTGGTATACCCTCACACCTACCCTACTCCCACCTGTACTACTCACACTGGTACACCCTTACACCTATCCTACTCCCACCTGTACTACTCACACTGCTTCACCCTTACACCTACCCTACTCCCACCTGTACTACTCCCACTGGTACACCCTCACACCTACCCTACTCCCACCTGTACTACTCACACTGCTACACCCTTACACCTACCCTACTCCCACCTGTACTACTCACACTGCTTCACCCTTACACCTACCCTACTCCCACCTGTACTACTCACACTGGTACACCCTCACACCTACCCTACTCCTACCTGTACTACTCACACTGGTACACCCTCATACCTACCCTACTCCCACCTGTACTACTCACACTGGTATACCCTCACACCTACCCTACTCACACCTATACTACTCACACTACTACACCCTCACACCTACCCTACTCCCACCTATACTACTCACACTGGTACACCCTCACACCTACCCTACTCCCACCTGTACTACTCATACTACTACACCCTTACACCTACCCTACTCCCACCTGTACTACTCACACTGCTACACCCTTACACCTACCCTACTCCCACCTGTACTACTCACACTGGTACACCCTTACACCTACCCTACTCCCACCAGTACTACTCACACTGCTACACCCTTACACCTACCCTACTCCCACCTATACTACTCACACTGCTTCACCCTCACACCTACCCTACTCCCACCTGTACTACTCACACTACTACACCCTCATACCTACCCTACTCCCACCTGCACTACTCACACTGCTACACCCTCACACCTACCCTACTCCCACCTATACTACTCACACTGCTACACCCTCACACCTACCCTACTCCCACCTGTACTACTCACACTGCTACACCCTTACACCTACCCTACTCCCACCTGTACTACTCACACTGGTACACCCTTACACCTACCCTACTCCCACCTATACTACTCACACTACTACACCCTCACACCTACCCTACTCCCACCTATACTGCTCACACTGGTACACCCTTACACCTACCCTACTCCCACCTGTACTACTCACACTGGTACACCCTCACAACTACCCTACTCCCACCTGTACTACTCACACTGGTACACCCTCACACCTACCCTACTCACACTTGTACTACTCACACTGGTACACCCTCACACCTACCCTACTCCCACCTGTACTACTCACACTGGTACACCCTTACACCTATCCTACTCCCACCTGTACTACTCACACTGCTTCACCCTTACACCTACCCTACTCCCACCTGTACTACTCCCACTGGTACACCCTCACACCTACCCTACTCCCACCTGTACTACTCACACTGCTACACCCTTACACCTACCCTACTCCCACCTGTACTACTCACACTGCTTCACCCTTACACCTACCCTACTCCCACCTGTACTACTCACACTGGTACACCCTCACACCTACCCTACTCCTACCTGTACTACTCACACTGGTACACCCTCATACCTACCCTACTCCCACCTGTACTACTCACACTGGTATACCCTCACACCTACCCTACTCACACCTATACTACTCACACTACTACACCCTCACACCTACCCTACTCCCACCTATACTACTCACACTGGTACACCCTCACACCTACCCTACTCCCACCTGTACTACTCATACTACTACACCCTTACACCTACCCTACTCCCACCTGTACTACTCACACTGCTACACCCTTACACCTACCCTACTCCCACCTGTACTACTCAAACTGGTACACCCTTACACCTACCCTACTCCCACCAGTACTACTCACACTGCTACACCCTTACACCTACCCTACTCCCACCTATACTACTCACACTGCTTCACCCTCACACCTACCCTACTCCCACCTGTACTACTTACACTACTACACCCTCACACCTACCCTACTCCCACCTATACTACTCACACTGCTACACCCTCACACCTACCCTACTCCCACCTGTACTACTCACACTGCTACACCCTTACACCTACCCTACTCCCACCTGTACTACTCACACTGGTACACCCTTACACCTACCCTACTCCCACCTATACTACTCACACTGCTTCACCCTCACACCTACCCTACTCCCACCTGTACTACTCACACTGGTACACCCTCATACCTACCCTACTCCCACCTGTACTACTTACACTGCTTCATCCTCACACCTACCCTACTCCCACCTATACTACTCACACTGCTTCACCCTCACACCTACTCTACTCCCACCTATACTACTCACACTGCTACACCCTTACACCTACCCTGCTCACACCTGTACTACTCACACTGCTTCACCCTCACACCTTCCCTACTCCCACCTGTACTACTCACACTGCTACACCCTTACACCTACCCTGCTCACACCTATACTACTCACACTGCTTCACCCTCACACCTACCCTACTCCCACCTGTACTACTCACACTGGTACACCCTTACACCTACCCTGCTCACACCTATACTACTCACACTGCTTCACCCTCACACCTACCCTACTCCCACCTGTACTACTCACACTGGTACACCCTCATACCTACCCTACTCCCACCTGTACTACTCACACTGGTACACCCTCACACCTACCCTACTCCCACCTATACTACTCACACTGGTACACCCTCACACCTACCCTACTCCCACCTATACTACTCACACTGCTACACCCTCACACCTACCCTATTCCTACCTATACTACTTACACTGGTACACCCTCATACCTACCCTACTCCCACCTGTACTACTCCCACTGCTACACCCTCATACCTACCCTACTCCCACCTGTACTACTCACACTGCTACACCCTCATACCTACCCTACTCCCACCTGTACTACTCACACTGATACACCCTCATACCTACCCTACTCCCACCTGTACTACTCACACTGGTATACCCTCACACCTACCCTACTCCCACCTGTACTACTCACACTACTACACCCTTACACCTACCCTACTCCCACCTGTACTACTCCCACTGGTACACCCTTACACCTACCCTACTCCCACCTATACTACTCACACTGCTTCACCCTCACACCTACCCTACTCCCACCTGTACTACTCACACTGGTACACCCTCACACCTACCCTACTCCTACCTGTACTACTCACACTGGTACACCCTCATACCTACCCTACTCCCACCTGTACTACTCACACTGGTATACCCTCACACCTACCCTACTCACACCTATACTACTCACACTACTACACCCTCACACCTACCCTACTCCCACCTATACTACTCACACTGGTACACCCTCACACCTACCCTACTCCCACCTGTACTACTCATACTACTACACCCTTACACCTACCCTACTCCCACCTGTACTACTCACACTGCTACACCCTTACACCTACCCTACTCCCACCTGTACTACTCAAACTGGTACACCCTTACACCTACCCTACTCCCACCAGTACTACTCACACTGCTACACCCTTACACCTACCCTACTCCCACCTATACTACTCACACTGCTTCACCCTCACACCTACCCTACTCCCACCTGTACTACTTACACTACTACACCCTCACACCTACCCTACTCCCACCTATACTACTCACACTGCTACACCCTCACACCTACCCTACTCCCACCTGTACTACTCACACTGCTACACCCTTACACCTACCCTACTCCCACCTGTACTACTCACACTGGTACACCCTTACACCTACCCTACTCCCACCTATACTACTCACACTGCTTCACCCTCACACCTACCCTACTCCCACCTGTACTACTCACACTGGTACACCCTCATACCTACCCTACTCCCACCTGTACTACTTACACTGCTTCATCCTCACACCTACCCTACTCCCACCTATACTACTCACACTGCTTCACCCTCACACCTACTCTACTCCCACCTATACTACTCACACTGCTACACCCTTACACCTACCCTGCTCACACCTGTACTACTCACACTGCTTCACCCTCACACCTTCCCTACTCCCACCTGTACTACTCACACTGCTACACCCTTACACCTACCCTGCTCACACCTATACTACTCACACTGCTTCACCCTCACACCTACCCTACTCCCACCTGTACTACTCACACTGGTACACCCTTACACCTACCCTGCTCACACCTATACTACTCACACTGCTTCACCCTCACACCTACCCTACTCCCACCTGTACTACTCACACTGGTACACCCTCATACCTACCCTACTCCCACCTGTACTACTCACACTGGTACACCCTCACACCTACCCTACTCCCACCTATACTACTCACACTGGTACACCCTCACACCTACCCTACTCCCACCTATACTACTCACACTGCTACACCCTCACACCTACCCTATTCCTACCTATACTACTTACACTGGTACACCCTCATACCTACCCTACTCCCACCTGTACTACTCCCACTGCTACACCCTCATACCTACCCTACTCCCACCTGTACTACTCACACTGCTACACCCTCATACCTACCCTACTCCCACCTGTACTACTCACACTGATACACCCTCATACCTACCCTACTCCCACCTGTACTACTCACACTGGTACACCCTCACACCTACCCTACTCCTACCTGTACTACTCACACTACTACACCCTCACACCTACCCTACTCCCACCTACACTACTCACACTGTTACACCCTCACACTTACTCTGCTCTCACCTATACTTTTTAGCTATGACTCCAAACCTAACAGCATTTACTGAAAACTCACCTTTGTACCATCTTCTTAATATCCCCAGGTAATTATATGCAAATATATTGCAAACTGACTGTATCAATATATAATATGTGGCACTTAACCTAAGTTATCAAACTTCTCTTTTTCTATAGATTGTAAGCTTGTGAGCATAGTGCTCTTCCCTCTGTCTTCTTGGCATTGCTCAGTCTTGTTTAATTTATGCTTCTTTCCTCAATTGTAAAGTACTGAGGAGTATATTGGGGCTATTTTAAAGAAATGTTAATCAAATGTTAAAAATATATATATATATATATATATATATATATATATATATATATATGTCATTCCCTGTGCCTTATGTAACACTGAGATATATTAAGCAACTAATTTCGTGCCTAGTTGCATTTAAATGAGATATCTACATATTCACATATGTAAAACAATTGCAAATATTGATTTCACACCATGAGTTACAATAGGTTAATTAATGTCAAGTAATATGTATTGAAGGGAAAATTACTGTTATTCAACAATTCCTCTCACCACTTCCCCTGTCATCAGTTTTTCCCACCTGGGATATAAAATGGAATATTAAACATGTCTCTTTCATTCAATGTCAGATAAATTTCCCTTAGGAGCGTATAAGAGATGTGTTGGTACATTGTGATTGCTACTATTTGAGACTAATGGTCTGATATAGAGTTGAAGCTAAACCTATTTGCACCACATAAAAATCCGCTTTGCCGCACTGCGCAGGTGCACAACTTATGCCCGTATTTTGAGTTGAGTCCATCTTACAATTGCGTCCACTTGCGCTTGGAGCCGGAGGGTAATGACATGTAACTTCAGTGGGTGGCAGCGTGGAGACGCAAGTTGAACAGCCCTAGAGATGCACCTGAAACTGATTTACATGTGTGTTTAAAATATGTCATATTTTCACATGTACCATAGACCTCAGGAAAGTTTACAAGTTGTTGATGATGATGATGATGATGATTACGATGATGATGATGATGATGATTACGATGATGATGATGATGGATGCATCTTTGTGCCATATTTGTATACATTTAATTTTTAAAGTTGTACATATGTAAATAAAACGTAAATGTACAGACGCATTTTTGCGCGAAGATAAAGGTCGCATTTTTATGTTTAACTCTTAACTCTAAATGTACTGTACTGCAGAATAAGTCCCTACAATACTTAGAATAATAGTTGGAAACAACATAGTTGTGTAAACATCACTCTCTGCTGCCCTCTATGCTTCACAATTTCAAATACATCTTTGCAGGCACATATATATCATCAGTATCATCAACTTTTATTTATATTGTGCCAGCAAATTCGTAGCGATTTACAATTGGGAAAAAACACAATAATGAAGCAATACTGGGTAATACAGACAGAGAGATAAGAGGGCCCTGCTCGCAAGCTTACAATCTATAGGACAATGGGAGTTAGATATATGAGGATAAGTGCTACATATTGTATATTGGTCCAGCCAGATTGTAAAGGTAAAAGTGCTTAGTGGGCTGTGGGATCGAGATACACAGCAATGTTGGTCACAGGGTCAGAGAGTTGTTGTCTTGTGTGAGCTGTGTAGAGCGGGGTAATAGGGTAATCTATGGAGAGTAAGAGGGTGGTAAAGGAATATTATAAGCTTGTCTGAAAAGGGTGGGTTTTCAGAGAACGCTTGAAGGTTTATAGACCAGAGGAAAGTCTTACTGTGCAAGGGAGGGAATTTCCCAGAGTGGGTGCAGCCCGAAAAAAGTCCTATAACCGGGAATGGGAGGATGTGATGAGAGTGGATGAGAGACATAGATCTTGTGCAGAACAGAGGTGTTGAGTTGGGAAATATTTTGATACAAGTGAAGAGATGTATGCCGTTGCAGTTTCATTGACGGCATTGTGTGTTAGTAGAAGTATTGTAATAGTGGATTTGCAAGGAAAATCAATCTAGTCACTGAATGAAAAATAGATTTTAAATATATATATATATATATATATATATATATAGAGAGAGAGAGAGAGAGAGAGAGAGAGAGATATAAAACCAGAAAAGAAAGCAAAGGCGCAGGGGCTGCAGAGTTCTCCATTGTATTTATTTTATTCTTATTCTGTAAATAAAATTATATTTGAAATAATTAAACCATGGGCTCATTTTGGGCTAAATTAAATTCATGTATTTATTTTATAGCAATGTGACGCAGTGGGAGTGGGAAACATGAAGAACAGAGGGGTCGTGAAGTGGCAGCATGAGACAAGACGATAAAGTATTGTCCAAAAGCAAAAATAACATTTGGAGCAAACAGTGCAAGTCTGCCACCGTATGTCAGGATATACAGTGCGCCCCTCCCTGGGAGAATGGGGGGGAGGGAACTTCATTTATTTTTGAAAACTCATTAAAAAAAACTATGATCAGGCCCACGGAAATGTAAGCAGTTTTTCTAACCGAGGTAGAACTTTTAACAATAAACAAAAAGACGCTTATCCTCAACACACACCTGGTATCTGGGTTACTATTCACTATTGATGAAGAACACATATGTAGAGATTGGGTAAGAACAGGCTACGAAACAGACACACACTCTGGGACCTATTTATCAAACAGCATCACCCTGTTAAATCCTTCGAAAACTGACGTTTTCGGAGATCAACCACAAAAATGTAATTTATCATTATTGCATCGGAGCAGATATCGTAGACATTGCAGATATCTGCTGCTTTGCATCTGTGTTCATATTACTGAACAGTTTCTTATAAAAGTGTATGGTGACCGATCAGTAACGCTGTTTAACAAAAGCGGAAGAGAAAATATTATCTCTGGGTTTTTTTCATGCTAATATAAGCCAGCTGAAAAAATTTGCTAATACTGATCAAATGTTGATGGAAAGTCCGAAGTTGGGTCTCGAGTGGCCAAACTAGGCATGAAATGGCAACATAGGGTCCGTTACTGCATACACAACTTTAATTCACATTATTAGCAACCCCAATAACATCTGGAAAATGGTCAGATTTGAATCATATATTGAGTGAATCTACAGTATGTCCTGGCAATGAGTTTGCTCTACTGACCATGGAATATTTTCTGGATCCTCTGCTTGTTAGGAATAACAGGCACAATACAGCCTAATCTCACTAAAGCCATCCGATATTTATCTTTCCATCCAAATGCACACTAGTGTGGATCAGTGTATGTCAATAAGCCTTCACACACGCAGAACGTATCCTATAGGTGTTAAGCCTGGATTTGCTGTCAAATTTCACAGCAAAGACTAACGCACAAACTAAACAGATGTTTACGCACAAACAAAAGCAAATGAACAGACAGAGAGTAAACAGTCATTGCCTTCTTCTGTATACTATATTTAAATCTTAATGTCACTGTGATCCGAGACATCAAGGCTTTGTATCTATCAACAGTGACCATCGATGACAGTTTATAATAAAGGTAAGGATGTTTGCGTTAGCCTTTCTGGGGAAGTAAAAGGATTATTCCATAAACCTGTCTAATGGAAAAAGAAACACTGAGATCTGATTGTGTTTTTAGGACCGGTCATGGGGTGTGCGGATCCCACACAGAGATAAGGATCTTTAAAACCGGCTGTTATGGGAGTTAATAGAATTTCTGCAGCAACAACTACAAAGATTACTGGTTGCAGCTTTGGCAGAATGGTGTACTTATACCTCACTTTAGGACACAATGTTCTTTAAAATAAGTTATTATTAACTCTGTGGTTGCCAAAACTTTAAAATCATTTACAGGGTAATTTTGTTGCAGAGAAAATGAATGTACTACACCCATTGGACTACAGTCCATCAGCCGGATCTGTTCATTGATGTCATTTTGTTTTGTATTTTAAAAATGCATTTTCTAAAAAAGCATTGAGATAGATAAAAGGTAGTAGAAATTGCATTCAATTTACAGAATAGGAGAAGTTGTACTGTGCAGTTGGTCATTATTGAAATTTAGGAACATTTCATGGACTAAGGAAATTTAAGGAGCACGTTTTTAAAACGGGACTGTCTCTGGAAATTTGGGGCAGTCATTAAGTATACTCATTTTGTATGATATGATATTCGGAAAGGATCACACATTCAGAAATGCACCAAATACACTGACATGTATCGTCACATACAACATTTCACCTAGAGTGCGACTTTCTGCAGCGTATGTCAGTTTGCGTCTATCATAGTGTCAGGAAATCTAGACAAAAAAGTAGATATGGGAGACATTTTCAAAACTATTCCAAAAATATTCTCCTCATGCTATATTTGGGGGCAGAAGGTCCCAAATCTCCCCGGCAGTATTGCCCCCCCCCTCCCCCCCCCAGGGCACCAACTACACCATAACTTACTTATCATATTATTTACAGATCACATTTGTATGATTATTTATATTAATATATATTTATATTAATGTCTCTGATCTCAGTAAATGGGCAGTAAGGTAACATTACAAGCATAAACTAAGTTTAGCGACAGAACAGGCTGTGTCCTGGAGGTGCGAGGTTCTGGCGATACAACCTTCCGTGCTCCACACTGTTATTATTATATATTATTAAACCGCCATCAATGCACAATCTTTATTAATCTGATGGCTGCATGATATCGCATCTGATGTGGGGGGGATTTGGAACAAGTAAACCAGCTGGATTGCAAACTGCTGGTTTGTAAATGAACATTATCTATAAACCATTTGTTTCTGTTTTAATCCTTTGCATTGCATCCCACTTTTGCTTACATGTATCTTTAAGCAACAGTTTTTAGGAAGCATATCTTTGCGCTTCCTATAGACCTGGTGCAAGTCGACGTGTTGACAATGAGAACTGTCATATCTGTGTTCTGGATTTAGGGCCGTCAAGAAGATTCTCTAGTTCCAATGAAGTCTCTTTTCGGCCCCCCTAGGAAACATGCACATTTTCAGCAAAGAGCAGAGCTGGGAGCCACGGAATGGGTCCAGAATCCCATTCACCCCCCAACATAACTGCCACCGGTGGTCCCCTAAGAGAGGTCTGGGTTCTTTGTACCCACTTTCTACCCTCATCATCATCATCATCATCATTTATTTACCCTCACTGCTACTGTCTGATTTAATCTGTACGGTGTAAAGTTTTATATATTATAAGATATGTACCGAAACCTCTTTCTAAAGCTTTATAACCACATGTTAACGTAAATCACCTTTTTATGAGCATTGCGCTCAAAACGCACCTGATTTGTCCAATTCACCAATGAGAACCATGTCTGAATCTTAGTGTCTTCTTGTGTGCTTTTGCAAATCTCCGCTTAATACATTGCACCATTAGTATGACTCCCAGGTCCCCAAACTGGTATCGCGGATTGTAATCTGCCAGTTTTTAAATATTAATTTACTTTGGTAAATTGAATATTTTGGAAACCGCAGAAAAAAATGCATTTTAAATTGCAGTTTGGGGAAATTCCCCTCGGTATCCAGGAGGGAGACAGGTCGGACAAGAAGTTGGAAGGATCATCATCATCATCATCCCCATTTATTTATATAACGCCACTGATTCCGCAGCGCTGTACAGAGAACTCATTCACATCAGTCCCTGCCCCATTGGGGCTTACAATCTAAATCCCCTAACATACACACAGACAGGGAGACTAGGGTCAATTGTGATAGCAACCAATTAACCTACCAGAATGTTTTTGGAGTGTGGGAGGAAACCGGAGCACCCGGAGGAAACCCACGCAAACATGGGGAGAACATACAAACTCCACACAGATAAGGCCAAGCGTTACCTACAAGGTCTACTCTATGTAAAGTCCTTTGTGTACCAGGTCCCGTGCTCACCAGCAGCAATAATGCATTGAACACATTGCAGGCTCTCTAATATGATTCTTATTGGCACTTTGAGTGACTGATGATGGAGCTTCGGGATTCTGTGTATTCACCAGCGAGCGAGCATTATTCTGTCCTGTCACTCAAAGCATCATATAATGTGTATTCCTCTTGCCCCAAATTATATTTATTTCCAACATGTGAAAACTGCACATGTCATTGAGCATGTGGCATAAGTACAAAAAATGATGTTTATAAATCTCAGCCCAACAAACACAAAATAAAGCTGTGAGGAGCTAAAGACAACAGAGCGATTACAGCCGCTGCTATTGGGATTACTGCGATCCCAGAAATCAGCGCTACAAAGAAAATGGAACATAAAGAGCGCTGGTAAATATTCTCGGAAATTAAGAAAGAACTAAAAACAAAATGAGTCAACGTTAATCACAAAAAGTGCAATATAATTTATTAAAACGTATTCACCATAAAATACATATACCAATGCCAAAAACATAATAATGTATAAACTTCGGAGCCTCTGATGAAATCGCTACCGCGGAGGAAAATTTAATTAGGGGACTGAATTGGATATTTTTTGGTTGGACACTTAGGGCTAGATTTACTAAGCTGCGGGTTTGAAAAAGTGGGGATGTTCCCTATAGCAACCAATCAGATTCTAGCTTTCATTTATTTAGTACCTTCTACAAAATGATAGATAGAATCTGATTGGTTGCTATAGGCAACATCCCCACTTTTTCAAACCCGCAGCTTAGTAAATCTAGCCCTTAGAGAGGTTCATGTATTTTGAACATGCGTTTTTTTATGCGTAAAATGCATATTTCTGTTCTACTCATTGTGCACCAGAAATATGTACGCCTGCGTCTGCATGCAGATCTAGCCGTATCTTACACGGATGATTAGAGGCAGATTCTGAGAGGACCAAAAAATATCTACCAAATAATATAAAGGTTTTGGTGAGAAACACAGTAGAAAGGTGAACAGATACAGTGTTTAGTAAAAATTGTAGGAGAATATGTACAAATCAATAAACCGAAGTTGTCTGAAGGTGGAAAATTACTTTAATTTACTATGTGAAGAGCAACGTGTGATACATTGTTACACTATAACAGGCTGCATGATGACATAAATCGTTTTGAAGGGACATATAAATCCGATGCGAGACAATATATATCTTGTCTCCTAACATTCCTACAACACTCAGGACAAGGTCAGTCTGCTGCCAGGGAAACTGTCTATAGATTATGAAGTTGTTTGTATCTCAAATGTTTGCATACAGTTTACTGACGAGAACAAGAAACGGTGCCCATCTCATTACTTTGTTCCTTACTCAAATTACATAAACATTTTCAGTAGCGTAGAGTATAAAACTCAATTAGTATCACTTTCCTCAATATCAGATGGAACATTGAGGTAGAAATCACATATAAACTCATTAAATCCCTAATTGTTGCAGTCTTATGCTCAACTTTATGGAGACTGCGGCTACAGTGGTCACATGGAAGATGCCTCTGTATAAAATGAAAGAACTTAAACATCTCATGTCAGGGGCAAAATTGTACCACATTGAGCACCATAACAAAATTTGGGTAGTGGCCCGGAGATCCCATTCTCACCATCGGACCCCCGGCTCTACCCTAAAGTGGGAGGACCCCTTCTGATCATGCACAATCCGGCTGTTTTAAGAGTAGAGTGGAGCCATGAGGGAATCAAGGACCACGATGGGTGTGGGAGGGGGTGGAAACACAGCATCGCAAGCCCCCCCTCACCTCTGTGCCCTGTAGCCCCCCCATCCCCTGATGCTATGACCTTGCCACAAGTGTACATGTTGCTGCTGTCTTCACACTATAAATGTATAAATCAGCACAGGCCATAAACAAAACAACAAATAACGAGGGCCAGCAAATCCTCCTGTTACTGTAAGTGCGCAAATATATTTGGACCACACATAGAGTGAAAATCACATTGTTGTTTTTGGAAGTGTCTCTAAAAAATAAACCTGCTCCGAATTTTGTGGGATTGCGGGTCTCATTGGAAGTCCCCAAAAAATTAACCCGTCCCTTCAAAGTCCATCTGCTTCCACCTTAGGACTAGGGATGTGCACCGGCGACTTTTGAGGTCTCGTGTTTTGTGTTTTGGATCCGGATTTTCGTTATTTTTGAGGTTCGGATTTGTCTCGCAAAACACTTGACGAAAGGTCTCGGTTCGGATTTAAGGTATTGGATTCGGATTTTTTTTGAAAAAAACATAAAAAGTTTAAAAATCAAGTTTTTGGGCTTATTTTCACTCCTAGGCTATTATTAACCTCAATAACATTCAATAACAAGCATTTCCACTAATTTACAGTGTATTCTGAACACCTCACAATATAGTTATTAGTCCAAAACGTTGCAACAAGGTATCTTTCTGGACTGCGTAGAGGAGTGGGTCACCACAATATATATTAAAAACCCTGAACTTTTATGATTCGCACCAATAATTGTACCTGGACTGCGTAGAGGAGTGGGTCACCACAATATCTTAAAAACCCTGAACTTTTATGAATCGCACCAATAAATGTACCTGGACTGCGTAGAGGAGTGGGTCACCACAATATATTAAAAACCCTGAACTTTTATGAATCGCACCAATAAATGTACCTGGACTGCGTAGAGGAGTGGGTCACCACAATATATATAATAAGAAAACCATCAACTGGTTTGATTCGCACCAATAAATGTACCTGGACTGCGTAGAGGAGTGGGTCACCACAATATATTAAAAACCCTGAACTTTTATGAATCGCACCAATAAATGTACCTGGACTGCGTAGAGGAGTGGGTCACCACAATATATATAATAAGAAAACCATCAACTTGTTTGATTCGCACCAATAAATGTACCTGGACTGCGTAGAGGAGTGGGTCACCACAATATATTAAAAACCCTGAACTTTTATGAATCGCACCAATAAATGTACCTGGACTGCGTAGAGGAGTGGGTCACCACAATATATATAATAAGAAAACCATCAACTTGTTTGATTCGCACCAATAAATGTACCTGGACTGCGTAGAGGAGTGGGTCACCACAATATATTAAAAACCCTGAACTTTTATGAATCGCACCAATAAATGTACCTGGACTGCGTAGAGGAGTGGGTCACCACAATATATATAATAAGAAAACCATCAACTTGTTTGATTCGCACCAATAAATGTACCTGGACTGCGTAGAGGAGTGGGTCACCACAATATATATAATAAGAAAACCATCAACTTGTTTGATTCGCACCAATAAATGTACCTGGACTGCGTAGAGGAGTGGGTCACCACAATATATTAAAAACCCTGAACTTTTATGAATCGCACCAATAAATGTACCTGGACTGCGTAGAGGAGTGGGTCACCACAATATATATAATAAGAAAACCATCAACTTGTTTGATTCGCACCAATAAATGTACCTGGACTGCGTAGAGGAGTGGGTCACCACAATATATTAAAAACCCTGAACTTTTATGAATCGCACCAATAAATGTACCTGGACTGCGTAGAGGAGTGGGTCACCACAATATATATAATAAGAAAACCATCAACTGGTTTGATTCGCACCAATAAATGTACCTGGACTGCGTAGAGGAGTGGGTCACCACAATATATTAAAAACCCTGAACTTTTATGAATCGCACCAATAAATGTACCTGGACTGCGTAGAGGAGTGGGTCACCACAATATATTAAAAACCCTGAACTTTTATGAATCGCACCAATAAATGTACCTGGACTGCGTAGAGGAGTGGGTCACCACAAGATATATTAAAAACCCTGAACTTTTATGATTCGCACCAATAAATGTACCTGGACTGCGTAGAGGAGTGGGCACTGGGCACCACAATAAAATATATAAAAAACCTTCAACAGGTCTGCATTACACTACACATACGGCTGCTCCTCCATCCTCTCCATCATATACATGTTGGAGTTTTAGCGTGTGACAACCTCTTGTTTTTGATAATGTCAGTGCATTTGGAATATTTTTCAATTTGCCCCACACCACTGAATGTACTTTATCTATGATACGCATCTATCTATCTTGACTGCGTAGTGTGGTGGCCCCGGTACACAATTTGGTTCCGAGGCCACAATATAATTTAAAAACCCTCCACGTGTCGGAATTCCACCAAACAAGTATCTGGACTGCATAGTGGGGTGGCCCCGGTACCCAATTTGATACCGGGGCCACATTACCTCCTCCAATTTCCAAGTGTAGTGTTTATAACATCTTAACACTACACTAATTCTAGCACGTCAAAACCTCTTGTTTTAAATAATGACAGGGCATTTAACTTTTGATTTAATTTATTGAATTTGTTGGCATTTTCTTTTACTTTTTGAACATGGCAAACGACTGTTGAATGGTCACATAATGCCAAAAAAAAAGTTGCAAGATGGAATTGTCCTTGGGCCCTCCCACCCACCCTTATGTTGTTGAAATAGGACATGCACACTTTAACAAACCAATCATTTCAGCGACAGGGCCTACCAAACAACTGTGGCTGAAATGATTGGTTTGTTTGGGCCCGCACACCAATAAAACAATTCATCTCTCCCTGTACAAACTAAACAGGCTCTACTGAGGAAAGATGTCGTCCTTATCCTCAACCTCTGATTCCTCTCCCCCTACAGTGTGTACTTCCTCCTCCTCACACATTATCAATTCGTCCCCGCTGGACTCCACAACCACAGTCCCTCTGTACTGTCTGGAGGGCAGTGCTGTACTTCATTGAGGAATTGATTATTCATTTTTATAAACATCATTTTTTCAACGTTGTGAGGAAGCAACCTCCTTCGCCGCTCACTGACCAGGTTCCCCGCTGCACTAAAAACTCTTTCCGAGTACACACTGGAGGGGGGACAACTCAGTTAAAAAATAGAGCCAGTTTGTACAGGGGCTTCCAAACTGCCTTTTGGAGTTCTACCACGTCACTACCTCTAGTTAATTTAGATTGCAAGGCTTGTAAATATAAATACTTTGAAGATAAAAAAAAGCAGGCTGCACAGACTGTGGAGCTAGAAAGTGAAATTAAATGGACCACGTTACTTTGGTGGCTATCTATGCCCCCCCCCCCCCCGCCCTACACTTGTAGTTGAATATAAATAAAGCAGCCTGCATAGACTGTAGAACTAGCAATTCAAATATACAAAGAAATGGACAAAGGCAGTTTGGTATCTGTCTGCATCAGATCCCCTCTCCACTAGGAGTAAAACAGAAAACTTTTCAGCCGTTATATAATCTAGAATATAAATAGAAATTGAGAAATGCAATTTGGTATCTGTCTGCATCATAATCATCAACATCCTCCTCAGCGCCAGCTACATCAATATCCTCCTCCCAGTGCACAACATTCACACCTTCATTAGCCAAATCTGTAACTGGACTGTGGGTGATCCTTCCAGCATATGCAGAGGGCGTGCTGCAAATGCTGGATGGAGTCACCTCTTCCCGTACAGTGATGGGAAGGTCAGGGTTCACAACCAACAACACCCTTGGACTCGCCTTGGGGATTTGTGATGTCATCTGTTTAGAAGGCAGAGTTCTTTGCTGTTTTGTTGTTGTTGCTGACAGCATAACTCTCTTAAATTTTTTGTAGGGGGGGGGAGGAGGGCTTTGATCCTTGGGTGAAGTTGGACCACTAGTCATGAACACGGGACAGGGCCTAAGCCGTTCCTTGCCACTACTTGTCGTAATTGGCATATTGCCAACTTTACGTTTCTCCTCAGATGATTTTAAGTTTCTTTTTTTGCTGTTTTTTGAGAACTTGGGCTTTTTGGATTTTACATGCCCTGTACTAGGAGATTGGGCATCGTGCTTGCCAGACGACGTTGATGGCATTTCATCGTCTATGTCATGACTAGTGGCAGCAGCTTCAGCATTAGGAGGAAGTGGGTCTTGATCTTTCCCTACTTTATCCTCCAAATTTTTGCTCTCCATTATATGTAGCACAAGATACTGCAGAATGTGTGAACTTGGTAATATTGCAGTACCAATGGGCTTATACTGCAGAATTGGTTTTGCAAATTTTTGTTGTAATTAAAAAAATTTAAATTATTTTTTTGTATTTTTTTTTATAACTTTTTTTTTTAATTTTTTAAACACTTGGGAATAGTGGGGAAATAACTATGCCCTTAGAAGCACAGAGCACAGGACACAGCACCACTGGACTGAACAGGACACGGCACAGGACCCAGCAGCACTACGGAACTCAGCAGGGACAGAGCACAGGACACAGCACCACTGGACTGATACTGCAGAATGTGTGAACTTGGTAATATTGCAGTACCAATGGACTTATACTGCTGGATTGGTTTTGCAAATTTGGTTATAATTATTATATATTTTTTTTTTTTAAATTTTTATTATTTTTTACTTTTTTTTTATTTTTTAAAAACTTGGGAATAATGGGGAAATAACTATGCCCTTAGAAGCACAGAGCACAGGACACAGCACCACTGGACTGAACAGGACACGGCACAGGACCCAGCAGCACTACGGAACTCAGCAGGACAGAGCACAGGACACAGCACCACTGGACTGATACTGCAGAATGTGTGAACTTGGTAATATTGCAGTACCAATGGACTTATAATGCTGGATTGGTTTTGCAAATTTGGTTATAATTATTATATATTTTTTTTTTTTAAATTTTTTATTATTTTTTACTTTTTTTTTATTTTTTAAAAACTTGGGAATAATGGGGAAATAACTATGCCCTTAGAAGCACAGAGCACAGGACACAGCACCACTGGACTGAACAGGACACGGCACAGGACCCAGCAGCACTACGGAACTCAGCAGGACAGAGCACAGGACACAGCACCACTGGACTGATACTGCAGAATGTGTAAACTTTGTAATATTGCAGTACCACTGGACTTTTACTGCTGAATGTGTGAACTTGGTAATATTGCAGTACCAATGGGCTTATACTGCAGGATTGGTTGTGAAAATTTTGTGGTAATTAAAAAATATTAAAGTAGTTTTTGGTATTTTTTAAAAAAACTTTTTTTTATTTTTTTAAACACAGGGGAATATTGGGGAAATAACTATGCCCTTAGAAGCACAGAGCACAGGACACAGCACCACTGGACTGAACAGGACACAGCACAGGACCCAGCAGCACCACTGACCTCAGAAGGACAGAGCACAGCACACAGCACCACTGGACTGATACTGCAGAACACAGCACAGCACAGCACAGCACAGCACAGCACAGCACTAAACAGCACAGCACAGCACATCACTAAACAGCACAGAACTAAACAGCACAGAACTAAACAGCACAGAACTAAACAGCACAGAGGACCACCTAACACACCCTCCCTCTACCCTGATCAATGCCCGAGTGAAGATGGCGGCGACTAGCGGGGAATTTATAGGATCCGAGTATCGCGAGATCCGACAACGGGATTATGAGTCAGAGCCTCAGTTTCACTTTTGAATTTGGCGCCAATACCCGGATCTGTCTCGGATCCGACTCGGATCCGCAACGTTCGGGTGGGCTCGGATTTCAGAAATCCGAGCGCGCTCATCCCTACTTAGGACCATTCCTTCATAGATTTCAGCTTCTCTATTTATCTCCTAAAGTACTGTTCTGTTTAGCCTAATTTAGGTTCTAAATTAAGTGAAGGAAAATCAGGACTGTATTTGTTATCTTTCATTTCTGCACATTTGAATGTTTTTCTATAATTTTGGTCGACGTGGGCTGTCACATGTACTTTCCCTCTTGAAGTAGAGCCCCCCACTGAAAGTGTAGATTGGTTTCCACAATCACTGAGGATATTTGAAGATCCAATCCCTATAAAAATAATCTGCCACCTCTCACTAATCATAGACCACAGCCAATAACCCCCCTCCGCTCTCCCCCCCCCCCCCCCCCCCCCCCACACACACACTTTTCAACTTTTCCACCCATCGGGGGAGATTCAGTTACTGCGATGTCCAGCTACGCACATTACCAGTCATTACAGTAGGAATCTCTGCTCATGTTTCTCCTCACCCCTAAGGGGTTTGAAAAAAAATGAGCAGAGATTCCTTCCATAACATGGGCGCGATGTGTCTCCGTGGACCTTCTGGATGCACTAAGTGCTGAATTGAATCTCCACCATTGAGCATCATATATTTAATAATGTCCCACAAAACAAGATCACATTTTTGCATTTAGTACATCCCTAGGCACATTGTGCACTCGTCTGGAAATCATCAAGGTGCCCTCCACCCGACTCCCCCCTTCAGCAGATGCTGAATGTTGTACACCACAGAAGCCATCTGTGGAAACTATCCTGTTGCATGAAACTTTTTGCCAAGGTGCTTTACTTTTCTTAATGACTTAGACCCTAGAGTTGAATTGGGAATAAAACCTTTCGTGGTCACTGGTGTCACACAGTAAAACACATCTTTTGAAAAGAGATCATATACATGTTAAAGTCTATTACATTGTAAGCTCTCTCATGAACAGGGACATCTAATTATTTGATCTAACTATTTTAATGTATTTGTATGGCCGTGGCGCCTTACAAATTTATGTCCTTGCAAGTTATCTGTGCACCAAAACAAAACATGAATACACTGGTGTGTAATTATCTGCATATAACATCTTAATGTGGTCATTTGCATAGCCCTGCCCAAAATAGTGCAGGACTCTGGTTGTGTTGTAATATCAAAGAGGACGTTTCCTACCACCATCATTTTCAGTGCTGATGGGTTTGAAGCTCTGAGTTGTGATGTAATAAAGCCCAGTGACAGTATGTGTTTTTATCTTACAGATTAGAAATTGGCTACTAATATAGCGCTACTAATTCCGCAGCGCTGTATAGAGAACTCACTCACATCAGTCCCTGCCCCATTGGAGCTTACAGTCTAAATTCCCTAACACACACACACACACACACACACACACACACACACACACACACAGACTAGGGTCAATTTGATAGCAGCCAATTAACCTACCAGTATGTTTTTGGAGTGGGGGAGGAAACCGGAGCACCCGGAGGAAACCCACGCAAACAAGGGGAGAAAATGCAAACTCCATAAGGAGTTTGCAGGTCAGGAATCAAACTCATGACCCCAGTGCTGTGAGGCAAAAGTGCTAACCAATGAGCAACCATGCTGCCCAAAAATAAAACCAAAATTTCGCTCTCATAAAACAGAATCATTCCTAAATTTCCCAGCAAGCTTCAATAACCACATTTTATATGAGTCATGTGAGTTTTCGGAATTCCATTATATAGTAATCGGGAAGATTAGAGAAATAACGTGTTTCAGCACCATGGATAGAGAAGAATAATATAAATCAGGCTTCCATTCTCTTCCTGGTAATTTATCACCCTAAAATTCATGATTACCTACATATTTATCAGTGTGTAACAGTAAATTCAGTAAATTAATTGTATGTTTGTTACAGTTTAATGGTAAATGATTTTTCTATTCTTTAATATTGGGATCGCACAATAAAACGTACCACTTGCTTGGTAATGAAAGTTTATACAGTAATTTATTCAGCCTGGGGCTTGGTGTCCTGTCATTTACACCTTGAGTGACAGCAGATTGCAAGACATCTCCTCACCGCAGGTAACTGCGAGCAATTACACCTCAATACCGAGGACAGGAGAATTTAAAACAAGGAGCAAGATGAGAAAAGGGAAAAACTGAAAGTATTAATGAAAGAACTAAACTCAGAGCAGAAAAAAAAACCTTAAATATCAGCGTAAAGAAGCCAAGATGAATTGATGGAGCTAAATGTGTCCTTCAGGTGGGATCTCTGATTTATTGCCTGAAATATCTCAAATGTACATGATATATCTAATAAAAGGCACGACTGCGGGGGATTGTTGTGGTGATGTTTTTAGCTTGAATCCCCTGTAGCTTCCACCTTTAAGTCTGGAACATCAGCAGGTTCATTTTTTTTAACAAAATATAAAGCAGGCAGGGTAAATTATTCCTAAAGTGTGTATCTATCCTGTTACAGTCACCTCGCTGCAAATGGAAAGCCACAGACATGGCATGTATACAGAAGACGCTGCAAATGACACGTATATGCCGTATATAAACGATTTGCTCTGTATAAAGTGATTTCAGCAGCTGAGATAATGTTAATGAAATGAAAGAGGCATGAAATGGGGGGCACGTGATTAGCATTAAAGCCGCAGGATTTTCAAATGAAATAAAATATAATAAGACTACAGTGTAGCCTTTATTGGTATTGCTTAAAGTAATATAATAACATTGAACAGAAACAACATGTATGTGTATGTATAAGGATGTACACTATATGGACAAAAGTATTTGGATGCTTGACCATTACACCAACAATAATTGTGATGACATTGTATTCAAATACATATACTTTAATATGGAGATGGTCCCCCTTTTGCAGGGATAACAGCTTCCACTCTTCTTGGAAGGCTTTCTATAAGATTATTATTATTAATTTTTATTTATAGGGCGCCACTAGGTGTCCGTAGTGCCATACAGGGACAAACGAAATTACAATACGAGGTGAGACAGCACAGTACAATAAACAATAATCACAGTAACTCAGTGAGCTCAAAGCACAGCTAGAGGGGCGGAGGAGGGGAGAGGGGAAGGTCCGCCAACGACGGAGTCCAAGAGGGAAGGCACGGAGGACAGGGAGACCCCCAAGGGGAGAGGAAGGAGCGAGAGGGGACAGGGGAGAGAGGGTCCTCAAGGAGGAGGGCTAAGTAGCTGGAGAGCAGAGTTAACAGTGGTGAAGACAGGAGGAGAGAATACCCTGCTCAAAGGAGCGTACAATCTAAGGATTGGAGTGTTTCTGTGGGAATTTGTGTCCATTCATTCTGTAGAGCGGTTTATGAGGTCAGACACTGATATTGGACGAGAAGGCCTAGTTTTCAATCTCCGTTCCATCCCAAAGGTGTTCGATGGGGTTGAGGTCAGGGCTCTGTGCGGGCCAGTCAAGTTCTTCCACACTGAAGTCATCAAACCATGTCTTTGTAGTCCTTGCTTTGTGCACTGGGGCACAGTCATGTTGGAAAAGAAAAGGGCCTTCCCAAACTGTTGCCACAAAGTTGGAAGCATAGCATTGTCCAAAATGACTTGGTATGCAGAAGCATTGAGATTGCTCTTCACTGGAGATAAGGGGCCTAGTCCAAACCCTGAAAACAGCCCCATACCATTATACCTCCTCCACCAAACTTCACTGTTGGCATAATGCAGTCAGGCAGGTAACATTCTCCCGGCATCCGCCAAACCCAGACTTTTTAGCTAAATCCGCCCAGACAACACAGTCGGCAATCCAGTTCCAGTCTGGTCCAGCAGTCCAGTCCAACACTCCGGCTCCAGTCCGGTCCAGCGTTCCGGCTCCAGTCCTGTCCAGCATTCCGGCTCCAGTCTGGTCTCTCCTGCTAAATCCAATCACCATCTTGCTATTCTTGGCTTTTTGCCAGTCTCCAGTGCCATTCATATTCAATAATCTCCTGAACACTCAGCAATCACCACCTGCACCAGTTCTTTCCCTCTCCGGAGAAGGAACCTAATCAAGCCACCCAGTATTGTGCACGTAGACACCAGTTCTGTTCTAGAGACATAAACCCAGTCCGGGTACAGACAAATCCTCAGGTGTGACACTGTGGATTTATTTTATCTTGTGTTTTAACACCCATCCTATTGTCTGTTATATTGAGTTTAACCCCCTTAAATGCTCTCCCAGAAAAGTTCAGTCAATGGGCACTCAGTTTATACCAGCTTGTTCCAGCAAAACTCGGTCTTGCGTTTTTTTCCTCAATTAATATACTGCATGACATTCCCAGCACATAAAAGGTTAACAACTGTTATTTTTAAATGACACCATCATATTGCCAAAAACGCAGCTGTGGGACCTAACACACTGTACTTTACCTTTTAGCATTCAAGCAGAATAATAGCCCCACTGACATTTCCAACTTAATATACAGATTACCAGAGACATTCGAAGTTGCCTTTCTGGAGAATTGATTTTATTTTTTTTCCTTCCTCTCTTTTGGTGTCACAGAGTGCATGCTTAAATGCCGAAAGAGGACTTTGCAGCTAACTCTGCGATAAAAAGCAATGTGCAGACAGCAGTCAGACAACATGAAAGCCTGTGTCCTTAGCTGGGTAGATCTCTTGCTAACAATGACCTCTGTCACAACAAGCAATGCCCTGGTCTCCTAAGAAAGGTTTGTCGTAAATTACCGGGTGTCCGAGAAATGTAAAACTAGAGGATGACCCATTTTTCCACAGAATATTTACCCCATTTTGCTGGGTATTAACAGATAGACAAAGCAGTAAGAGGGCGCAGGTACAATCTATAGGGAGATAGGTATTTGATACATGAGGTTTAGTGACTCTTACTGCATATTGGTCCAAGTTTCAAATACAAGGGGTATGGGAACTGCACTAGTAGCTGTAATATTTTTAGATCTTTCTCCCCCTTAATATTACTTTTATGTTAGAAATATTATTGGGAAGGTGCTATCCACACAACTTGTTTAAACAAAACGTTATTATAACGAAAAAGAAGACGTTAGTTTTATCGGACACACAATCTAATAAACATAAAATCTAACCTTTATTTAGTTATTCTAGAAGTGTGGCTGTCTATCATTGTCACCAAAATTATTGATAAAAGATGATATGCTCTATTATTTAAACCTTTTTATAGCAAAAGATACAAACCTTTTGATATGAAACCTAACTGAAGTGCTGTCTAATAACTAACGTTATTACAGCTCCCAATCACTGTATCTTCACAAGTCTGTTTAGCGTTGGATAGTGAAGCGAATACTGATTGCAAATCATTCATTCATACAGCACATTTAGTATCAAGCAGGGTTTGTTAGCTCGTTCAGAAAGGTTTTCCTAAATAAATAAAAAGTGTCTCTATAACACAACATATGAATGGATCTGTGACTTGCAGATTATAACTAATCACCAAAGTGCACTGCTGGCTAGCTTGATACAAATATTTCAGACAATCACACTACCACGATGGTGTCGACAACGCGTTTCGCTGTAAGCTTTCTCCAGGTAAAACTATGAAAAGCAGCAGGATCATCTTATTTAAATTCGTTATCTGCAATCCAAACATTCAACCTCACTGTTGCAATCGCATGCAATCTGAAACATTTGTGTGTTAACCCTTAAATGTTCACAGTACCATGGAAACTAACATAAGTGAACTGTTTGTGTCATTCCAATCTGATCATGCTTGTGAGATAAATCAATTAGATAATTTTTACTTCAATATGTTTTATGGTGGGAATTGTATGCTATATGTTTGTTATATCGTATTTGAAACACATTGTATGATTTTATTTATTAGTTTATACATATATATATATATACAAGTTAACCCGTGCATGATACTCATGCATTCTAGTCAAATCAAGCTACTTAAGGTGTTAAAAAGGTTCTTGTCATACATTTGGGCCATAGCCCAGGCCTCAACCACCAACCACTCCCCACTGTCACCCCCGGCAACCACCAACCACTCCCAACTGTCACTTTTCCTTCAAGAAATATAAATATATTTTTTTAAAATCTTTATAAACACTTTTAACAATTAACAAATTAAATTAACAAATTAAAAACATCTTAGTATACCAAATTTCAGCCCTTTCTGAATTTTTTTTTCCACACACACACTAAGAATTTAGTAGGTCAGTGTATAACTCCGCCCAGCAGGTGGCGCTGCAGCTTGGTTTTATTTTTTCCACACACAGACAGACTAACACACGCCACTAGACATTTATATTATAGATATATATATATATATATATATATATATATATATATATATATATATATATATAAAAAACCAAATATCAGGTTCATTACTTAAGTGTTATTATTGTTATGTGTTGATCTTAGATTATTAATATCAATTAGGTATCTATCATTCGACATTTAATTTGTTAAGGGATCATATATTCTTAAGTGCTATTAATGTATTTTTAGTACCAGTGTCTGATTCTTAGAGACTTGAATATCCATCATCCTGGGTAAAAATGATTAAAGATAAAGAAAGTTCTTGTGTCACGATCATATTGGTTTGTAGTTGATTATTCAGGTATCAGTAATAATAATTATGAATATCAGAAAGGTTAATATTATTGATTTTTTATGTCTTTGACTTGAAATCCCCTGCTTATAGGTAATTATAATTTTTCCAAATTTAATTCTCATGACTAGTTAACCGTATTTCATTCCTACTAGTTATTGATTTACAAATGTCAGTTGATACACGATTGTATTTAAAATGACTTGAAAGATAATTAATTATATTCATATTCTTATAATCTTTGGTGTCTGTAGGGAGCAGTACATGCTTTACGTAATTATACATCCAAAATACTAATCCATTACATTGTTATCAATTATCTCTGTACAGTGTTGGTTAAATTTTGTGTTAACCTATTTTAATGTTTTCTTCATAATATCAGTACGTATCCAATACTGATTTCAGATTTCTTTTGTTCTTACCATAGATTAGGAGCGATTTGGCAATCTCCCCCCCCTGAATAGCTATTACTAACACCAAGTTTGCTTGTTTTAAAACTTAATTAATAAGTGAATCACTTACTGTGTTGTGATTGTACTGTATTGTGATTTATTGTAGTACTAAAATAAATATCTCTTATGTAATGTGAACTTATGTAGCGTTATTTCTAATTTCAGTTAGATATTAGTCTAAATCATCCATCAAAATTATCATTATTTTTATTGTTGTTAAATTGCCTCCCACTTAGAGTATATTATTTTACATGTGTTATTTTATTGTGGTAATTACTATTAAAGTATATAAAGGGGTTTAGGTGTTGGTGATTGTGCTAACAAATATATGTAATAAGTTATAACCAGCTCTTGTTTATTTAACCCAATAACATGATCTTAATTATAGGATAGTTATGGTTTTCTCGTTGTGGTCGGTAAGTTGAGTATTACATATCACCCTCAAATAATATATGGTTTTTCTTTTTTTCCTCTGGGACAATAATATCTTGAATAAATGGATGTAATATTTTTTTTTCTATTCTAACTTGATGGTTTCAAACTGTATATAAGGAAAATCATCTGTGTTTTGTTATTTTGAAAGTTCTTTGTTGATATCCCTTCCTCTGATTCACAGATGTACTTTCTCCAAATCAAAGGCTTTTAGGTCTTTTTAATTTCCATTGTGTTTTCTATAAAAAAAAAATTGTGCTACACTAGTTAAAGGATTCAGTCTAGGGGTGAATGTATCAAGCTGAAGTTTTTCCGGCGGGTTTGAAAAACCAATCAGATTCTAGTTATCGTTTATTTAGTACATTCTACAAAATGACAGCTAGAATCTGATTGGTTGCTATAGGCATCATCTCCACTTTTCAAACCCGCCGGAAAACTCTCAGCTTGATACATTTACCCCTAACTGTGTAACGGGGTGGATGGTTGGCTTCCCAGAAGTAGTGTAAAGAAGGATTCTATAGGCCCGGTGGTATGGTAGAGAGGGCAAAGTCTCCCCCAGTAGTGTTGGAATGACACAGGGCTAAGACTGCATAAACTTGTGGGTTTATTCTCCTTCCTTGTGGCATAAGCTTTCACCACAGCATCAGATAAGTAGCGGTAGAGTGAGGAAGTAATACTACGATACCATCAACATGCAATGTTATTAAATGTGTCACAAGATAAATAACAATTTTGGAATCTTGTTTCAACAATATACAAACATGATTCAATGCAACACATAGGTCCCTAAATAAATATATTTCATTGGGAAGTGAGGCATTAGTGTTTCAGAGAAATGGATTTCACTGGATAAATACTTTTGAAAGACAACTGACGGTTGCTACGGGTTAATTAGACAATTGCACTAAATGCTGCTGCAGCAGATTATCTAGATTCTAGACAAATCAAACTATACATATTTAGTGCAATTATAGAGATTACATTTATCACACCAAATCAGTAGAGATGCAATAAGGGTTAATTCAACTCAGATTAGATGCTTTAAATGCAATATCTGTAGACTAGGAAAATTGTGATCTGCAAGTTAAAGCAAAGTTTCAGCTGCACACATGAAGCTTATTATCTTGTTAAGGATGTAATCAGTAATCGACGGATGTAATCAGTAATCGACTTGATACATACGTGACTACTGAGCTCAGTGTAAGAAACAGTCATTCTGCATAAAATATTATTTCCAGTGTAAGTAACACAATCTTCACTTAGTAATCCGTCTAATGGAAGAAGCAGATCTCTCCCAGCAACTGTAAATGTAAACAACTTGCAATTCTCTCCTCAGCAAAAATTGTATGCAGTTTCACAATAGAATCAAACTTCTGATGCAATATAGACAAACTCTTGTGAGAAATGATTTCTCTCTATGTCCCTAGCACTCTGTGTCAGCTTGCTGATAAACTTTAAATACAGCAGATTTGGCTTGAATAACCTCTACCTTCAGAAAGCACCATAACCTCTCAAAAGCAATATTACAGTCCCGGTCAGAGGTTTTAATAACACAGCTTAATATCTCAATTGTTTCACTTTAATAACTTGGACATAGCAAAGCAAAATAAATCATAAACTTATCTGTCTTCATATGAGTCCTGCTGACCTTTAAGGATTCCTGGGTTTCAATTTTTTCTTGCAAAAAGGCTATGTACAAACTTATCTCTGAGGTTTTATGATCTTCCCCACGTTATGTTTACCCTGGTTCCTATGGTTTCAGGCAGGTTTTTGTCTGCTTTTATGATATGCCAATGATTTTGTAATATATTTTGGATTTCTTTCCATTTGTTGCAGAATGTGCTTATGAAACAAATTGGTTGTTCTTTCTTCTTTTAGGTGTTTCGAACAACAAAGAATTTTAGAAATTGTTGTTTTATATGCTTTATTAATTATCCTTCCACTATAGCCTCTGGCATTTAGTCTGTTTTTTTTACCTTCCTCAGCTCTTTGTTTTTGAAAACTGCTTCTTCTGAACAATTTCTCCTTGTTCTAAGGAGTTCTCCTTCTGTTTTTCAGAGTTGATGGCAAGTGGGAACTGGAAATATATAGAATACTATTAGTTGCAGTTTTATTGGTCCAGCCAGATAGCAATGAGAGAAAGTGTAAAATGGGGCTCTTTGATTGAAGTTTGTATGACTGTGCACTGTGGTAGTAATTGTGTAGAAGAGATTAGGGAGGAAAATAATGAGGCACAGGAATTTAATAATTTGCCTGAAGAGCTTTCAGGGAACACTTTAAAGTTTGGAGGACGGGGAAAGTCTTGTTGTACGAGAAAGCGAATGATTGCTGCCTGAAAAAAGTCTTGTAACCCAGAGTGGAAACAGGTAATGTGTGTGGATGAGAGAAGAGTTGGGAAATATTTTGGGACAAGGAAAGATATGTACATTGGTGCAATTTTGATAATACTTTTGTACGTTAGTAGAATTTATATTGCATTATTTTAGCTTTGACACACTCATCAGTCTAAATTATTGTATTATTTGCAGTTCCTTGCATTATCATTTCTGACTACAAATATGTCATAGAGTGATGTACAGGTTCTGGATTTAAGGCATAAGGAGAATTTTGAGTCCAAATGGTTCTTTTTTTTGCTTCTTTCAAGCATGTTAAAGGGTGTATTTACATGCTGACACTTATTTAAGGAAGCCTTTCTATAGATTGTAAATTAAATAGTTTTCAAATGTAAGTATATTCACACATTCACCTATAGTATACTATGTGTGCAAGGACGTGGACTGCAATAACATACATGAAGCCACAGCTATCCAAAAATCATTCACTAAGAATATCCTAGGTGCCCGCCCCCCCCCTCTCAGATGCCACCAGTCCGACTTGCCCCCTTTCTTACCTTGTGTGAACGAAGCGGGGACGTTGCTCCTGTGTGAGTGACTAGGAGTGCAATGCTGCATGGTGACATCAGAGCATAACGCCATGCTCCCAGCCTTTCACTGACACAGTGGAGCTGCACCCGCCTGTATCACTGGACAAGGAAGGGTGCGCTGAAGTTAACTTAAATAATTAAACAAAGCCTTCATGTGTGTGGTGTGCTTAATTGAAATACCCTCGGGGTGCTCAGTACGGGGGTGCTTGGAAAATAAAAGTACCAAATTAATGACTGTTTGTCACTCATTCAGTGTTTTAGACACCCCTGAAATGTTGGCAATCTAAGCCCTGACTGAGAGTACATTTTGGCATCTCCACTATCACACAACACACTCTTCTACATTCACTGCTGTCTCTTTCTTTTGGAACCTCCATGTGTCTGGGTGGAGGCTCTGAGCACAGAGGCCCAGCACCTCCCCAAAATCACAAGAGTGCGAATAGAGGATGGTGTCACGGGCACTAGGAGTCTTTACCCAGGGATCACCAGGTGGTAGGCTTACCAGAGCAATGTAGGTGGTAATAGGGTACTCTGGTAGCAGGGTGATCACGGAACAGTAAATAGCAGATGATGAGATGCTCAGGAAAGTCTATGACTAGCAACACTGGTAATATGGAGGTAGTAGTACACGAGGAACTGTATGGACAAGGACACGTGAAGGTAGTCAGTGGTCTGCGATAGCAAGTTGTACCACTGCTATAGTGAGGAGGAATGTCCAACAGAAACGAGGAGGTGATGAGAGTCAGCGGTCTGCGGATAGCAAGTTGTACCGCTGTCTGAGTGAAGGAATGGAATCCAAGTGGAGGTATCCGGGGAGTCAGTGGTCTGCGATAGCAAGTTGTACCACTGCTGTGTGAGAGGATACTGGAACAGGTGATACTGGAAACAGGGATCAGTGGTCTGCCGCTAGCAAGTTGTACCACTGAATATATATGTGAGGAGGTGCACGGGGAGAGACTGCAACACAGGGTAAACACGGCACCTTAACACGATCCACAGTAATATGCACAATATAGATATATATATGAATGACTGAACAGCACAGCAAATATGGAAAGTCTCTTGAAGTGATCCGGAACAAGATAGTATAGTCAATGATGGCAATAGACTCAGCGGATAGCAGACTCCAGAGAAGAACCAACACAGTCCAGCAAGATATGCAATACACCAGCACAGTCAATGAGAAGTATGCATACCGTGGTTCAGAAGCAGGCAGTCAGACAGGAGTGCAGCGATACCTGAGCGGCAGGAGGCCGGCTGGATGAGAAGTCCCTGGATGGATGAAGCAGAGGTCTAGTAGGTGCAGCGCACGGGTAAGTAAACCAACAGGGACACGAATCCACAGGGATCGGTAGAACGTGGAACTGGACTCTTGGAGGACCCAGGAGAATGGTGATGATCTAGCAGCAGGATAGCGGATGAGACACGAATCCAATGCTGACAGGTGGGTAGAGACCAGTGGAACACAGGGAAGCGTGGAGAGCGGATCAGCAGTAGATGGACGATTAGCACTGGCAGCAGCAGCAGGACTCTGCGGACACACGGAGGTAACCAGTAGCAACCAGCAGGTGCAGATAGCGATGGGACACGGGTGGCAGAGTAGACCAGGAGCTGTTGATCACGGAGAGTAGCCGATGGCAATAATAGCAGCAGTCTCGAGGAAACACGGGAGAGATGAGATGAAGACTGTAGTGCACAGAGGCAGCGGATAGGAAACAGCTAACAGTCACGATGATGAAACACAGACGAGTTGCAAGCTGGAGTCTGTAGTGCACGGAGGCAGCGGATAGGAATCAGCTCACAGTCATGATGTTGAAACACAGACGAGTTGCAAGCTGGAGTCTGTAGTGCACGGAGGCAGCGGATAGGAATCAGCTCACAGTCACGATGTTGAAACACAGACGAGTTGTACGCTGGAGACTGTAGTGCACAGAGGCAGCGGATAGGAATCAGCTAACAGTCACGATGAAGAGGCACAGACGAGTTGCAAGCTGGGGACTGTAGTGCACGGAGGCAGCGGATAGGAATCAGCTGACAGTCTTGATGATGAACAGGTGAGTAGATGTGGAGAGTGGCTGAAGTGCACGGAGGCAGCGGATAGGAATCAGCAAACAGTCACAATGATACGAGATAGAGTTGAAGTGGATTAGAAGACTGTAGTGCACGGAGGCAGCGGATAGGAATCAGCTAACAGTCACGATGATACACTTGATGGTAGAAGTGGTATGGGAACCACAGGAGTAGAAGTGGTTTGGAAACCACAGAGGTAGAAGTGGTTTGGAAACCACAGGAATCAGCAGCGCTGAATACACGAGGAAACACAGGAACACCTTCAGAGACTCATGGGGAATGAGACTCCAAGATCAGGCAACGTGGTGTTGACCACAGGTGCTTAATATAGGGAGTGTTGCCTGATCTGCCAATTAAGTTAAAGGGACATACACTGAAGGATTGGAAAGGGCTGCGCATGCGCAGACCCTCAGGATGGAGGACGGCCACGGTTCCTAAATGTCCGGGAAGAGGCACTCACGGTCCGGTGAGTGACAGATGCTCTATGCAAGGGGTGATCTATCTGTGTAATGGGGTATCTCCGTTGCATGTTGGGTATCTCAGTCTCAGTGCAATGTAGGGGTCACCTCTATGCAAAGGAAGGACTCTGCGTAGAATTTGCACCAGGGCCCAGGGGCCAACAGCTACTGTTATACATGATAAAAAAAAGCTTTGGCTGGAACTAGTAACATATTTCACATAGGACAGCCCCCGGCAGTGTGGAACGCCCATTCCAGACAGACGGGGGATTGACAAGGTCATCTTCTGAATTTAGAAAAAAAAAACACCAGCAGCCAAATTGCTTCACCAAATGGCCAGCACTGAAGCAGCAGAAAACAGTCGATCCCTGGAGTAAATGCAAGGTGTGTTTGTACTGAGATTGAAGAATTTACTGTCTGGCAGAACCCAGACTGAAGCAATTTGCTTAGTAATGCAAGATATCAGCAAATTTTTACTAAGGTCAGAGAAGCCAAATACATGCGATAAAAATCTGAGCACCTTTCCTCGGGGCCACACGAATGTTTAAAGCGGTTTGATGTGATTGTCAGCGGGGACTTTGGGAAATTAACGTAGGATGGTTTTTACAGAACAAACAGGGCTTGTGTTGCATTAACCATTTGGATGCTGACTTTTAAAGCTACATAGGGATACTACCAGGGAGAACCATATTCATCAGTATTTTATAATAATAAATATTATATTAATAAATATATAAGTATTATATTTATTACAGTTATTCAATACCCCTAAATACACACACACAACACAAAATACAGAATACAGATAGTTGGACTAGTTGGATAGCGATGCTAGACTAGTTTGTGGTCAAGAAGATGGATTTTAAAAGGGATACTATACCGAAAATGTGTCTAACATTAAATATATAGTTATGGGGTCTGTTATCCAGAAAGTTCATAAACCAATAAGACAAATTGGCTATTTAATTAGCACAAGAAATGGCTTTGTTCATGCAAAAGTGAATAAACAAAGAGGTAAATGTATCAAACCTTCCAATACGGGGAGAGTGGAGGTGTTGCTCATAGTAACCAATTACATTCTAGGGCCTGATTCATTAAGGATCTTAACTTAAGAAACTTCTTATTTCAGTCTCCTGGACAAAACCATGTTACAATGCAAGGGGTGAAAATGAGTTTTCTGTTTTGCACATAAGTTAAATACTGACTGTTTTTTTTTCATGTAACACACAAATACTTGGCAGCTTATTTGCACATTGAAATTTAAAGTTGATATTTGTGTGCTACATGAAAAAACAGTCAGCATTTAACTTATGTGCAAAACAGAATACTAATTTTCACCCCTTGCATTGTAACATGGTTTTGTCCAGGAGACTGAAATAAGAAGTTTCTTAAGTTAAGATCCTTAATGAATCAGGCCTCTAGTTATCATTTTTTAGAATGCACTAACTAAATGATAGCTAGAATCCGATTGGTTGCTATGGGCGGCACCTCCACTTTTCCGTTTTAGAAGCTGCAAAATCATTTACCCCAAAATCTATATTGAAATGTGTAGTGTGAGAGCGCCTCTCACTCTCTCTTCGCCCTCTTATTGACTTGTACACAAGGGTTTCTGCTATTTAGTGTTTTTACTTTTTCACCAGGTGCAAAGGCCGGTAAACATATGGAACCCGCCGGTTTTTGCCAACATTTGGCATAATACCGAAAAATGCTTTCTTAGGAAAAATGAGCAAAATTTTCAAAATGATTCCACGAAATCGCAAATTCTGCATTTGGCCGTGAAATGAACCACGATTGGCCCTAAGTGTTCTCAGTGCAGGTATAGCCAGTTGGTTGTTGTTTCACAGGGAAATTCGATTTGCACAAAAATTGTTCATCTCTACTTCTGAGTATTCTGTTCACTGCTGGTATAAAAGTGAAGTCACTGTTGAGCATAGTAGGTGAGGCTCGCTCATGTGGGGGGGGGGAGGGGGGTGGCTTTTTTAAGCTTCAATTTCATTGTCACACCCAGAGGCTTTATCGTGCATCATACCGATACATTTCATAAGCATGCTGTTTCCTAAAGCTCCCCACAAACACTATAAAACTCAGCAATGCTACTTTGTCATTCAGGAAAATGTATTGCAACAATAATCTTTAAAGATGCTCTGTAGCAATACATTATACATAGCTACATTACTGTTTATCAACATATCCCATTCAGCCCACAATTTCAATAACCAGCAGACTCTGTATCTCCTCTAGAACTTGTGATTCCCTTTCTGTCTTAAGAAGACCCCAGCAAGTAATCTGAAACAGATCCTTCAGTTCACAGTCACTGTGCAATTCTGTATTTTGAATGTTTTAATACTGATTTTGTTTACTGGGATTTCGAGGGTTTAAGATTTATTCATTCGTTTCTCAAAGAGTTTCCTGTCATTGGCAGCAAGACAAGAACGGATGAGTCAAAAGCCATAACTTAAACTTTCACATATGAAGGGTACAGAATTTGTTTATAATAATATAGACAGGAATACAAAAAACTTACCTTTAAGTATAAATATAGGGTAAAATATATTGTAGTTTGTATGATGGATTAAATAATCCACTTCCTTTTTAACTCTGTTACGTCACTGACATGCAATTATTCCAGGAGTACTGTATTCCCTGTCCTATGGACAAATACACGCTAGGGTTAAACTTCTCAGAGGCCAATGAAACTATCAGTATGTCTTTGGAGTGTGGGAGCAAACAGGAGCACCCAGAGGAAACTCACGCAACACTAAAAGCTTTGTTCAAAAATATCACGCTTCTGTTTAACATATTGCACAAGATCTTCCAATTCAAGAGTCAAAGCTAACTTCTCCGAAGGTCATTGATCAGTGTTGTTATTAAGCATCAGTATATAAAGCTCACTTGTATGTGTAATGTTTTGTGCTGACTCTTTTCTTTCTCAGAACCTCTGACACACAATATTATATATCAGAGTTGGGGGACGAGCTTGATTAGCTATTTTGTCCACTGGGTTATTTCACTTGCTTTCACAGGTAGATTGGTAATGACTCAAGATTTGTAAAACTCCAGAATTTTTTTTCTGGTTAATTAGTTTGAAATCAACGGCAAATATGATCATTGGGGTTAATGCAAGCTAACCGGTGATTCCCTAGATTTCCTCAAGATATAAGTATTTTTGGGGGAGTGGAAATGGCTGTGTGTCCCTCCGCAAAGCAAGGGACGCGTTCCCCCCCCCCCCACCCCTCCTGGAAATCTGCATATCTGCTCCTTTATTGCAATTTTTATTCATTTCATTTTTGCACGTATTTGCAAAAGAGGATGCACTTTGCACTTACGACACTATCTTTCCCGCCAACGCAGGAAAACCAACGCAAGCAATTCAAGGTGCGTGACAGAACTACGCCCTGTTATTTCGTGCATTGTAAATGTTAAAGCCTATCTCAAAATTTAACAATTGCAACAAAAAAAATGTTTTTGCACTTTCATATATTCTGCTCCTCGTGGAAAATTACTTTCAAATTAATATATATTGTTACAGCTATCATGCACAATATATTCTTTTACACAGTGCACCTATTGATGGGGGTATAGTTAAGGATAATCCATTGTTGATTGATTTCCACATTTTTGGGGATACTGGGATTTTAGGTAACAATTCCACCGGCGTCACTGATCACTGTCAGACACTTAGAACGTTGGCAGGAAAGCAATTCAATGGCGAATTTTGATGATTATAGTCATGCTTCTTCTGCCAAATTCTCCAGGGGATCATAAATGATCAGGTAGAAGAAGTATTAGGGTATTCAGGTATGTTTTCACCAGCTTCTGCTTATATTCCATTACCCTATTTGCATTCACTTCAGTGCACAAGAGTAAATAAAACATGCAGTGTCTAAAAGATGCCAACCACATACGCAGGCAGAAGCGTCTAATGGGTCATGGAAACCAATTGCTAAGGGCAGCATGACGGCTCAGTAGTTAGCACTTCTGCCTCACAGCACTGGGGTCCTGAGTTTGATTCCCAACCATGGTCTTATCTGTGTGGAGTTTGTATGTTCTCCCCGTGTTTGCGTGGGTTTCCTCCAGGTGCTCCGGTTTCCTCCCACACTCCAAAAACATACTGGTAGGTTAATTGGCTGCTATCAAAATTGACCTTAGTCTGTGTATGTATGTTAGGGAATTTAGACTGTAAGCTCCAATGGGGCAGGGACTGATGTGCGTTCTCCGTGCAGCGCTGCGGAATTAGTGGCGCTATATAAATAGCGAATGATGATGATGTATCTGCATATCCATTTGCAGGCTTTTCCTGGCAGTAAACTGTCAGTGGGCAATTAGACCTATACGTCGAAATACACCAAAACGACTGCAGAAGACTCATTCTTAATGACACTTATTATTTTGGCCTCTCTGAAACAGTTCTCCCACGGCCAGAGGGGCACAGGATACCCTACAACTACCTAAAGGGCCCTAGCAGTCACCAGTTGGGAAAATACCCCTTTGCATCCTAAGATGCCAACAACTTGAGAACCCCAGGAAGCAGATTTAAAAACATTAGAACTGAGACAACTTCCAGTCATTAGTTATTCAAAAATAATATATATATATATAAATAATATATACAAATAAATATATTTTGAATCACAGTGATTCATGAAACTTGGCGACATTGAGGTATTTCGACATCTACATAATTTTCTGACTGATCATTAGCATTGTTACTTCGTTATGTATCTTTTACGAACAGACACATAAAAGTGCAGCCTAATGCATCTATTCTGGGTTCCGGTGTTTTGAAAAAAAGATTGAGTTGATTAAAGCAAAACTGACCGGGCCGACACCTACTTGCTCTCTTCCGGACACCCCTCCGCCACCACACTGCCTCAGGCCAGTTGGGGAAGGGGCGATGCATAAAAGATAGAAAACCATTAATTAAGTTTGTGGCACTACAAATAACAGCAAGCCCTGACAGCCATTCACTGCTGGTATGTGCTGGCACTTGAAGAACTAGGCCAGCTGGAACTTGTAGTTCCATCTATCTAACTAATATCAAATTAAACACATGGGCGTCAATTATATATTTTTCCTTTATTAGAAATAAATACTCACCCAAACACCTCCTTGTCCAATTTATTGTACTCCTATATCAACAACCTGCTCCTATTTGAGCTGTGACGAACAGAAGTGAAAAGATACCTGACTGTAAAAAGCCACTCAGAGCATTTTGTGTCTGAGATTCGCGTTGATTGACTATTTGCATATGGAACCATCATGGTTAATGGACTTAGCCAGTCATCCCGTTTTGTCATGCCCCATCCAATCAGAGTCAAGCGGTCTTAATGTAATTAACTTGAGCTTGAATATTAAACTCTGTTTGTATTTGACAAAATTGCCGTTTTAAATCCCAGTGGAAAAACATGGAATGTCGGCAAATTTCCAAGCACCACATATGATACATTTACCCTTTAGGGGGAGATTCAATTTGGCATAATGTGTCTCCATAACAGTCCACGGAGACACAACAACACAATGTTGAAGCTGGAATCTTCGCCCCTTATTTATCACGTCCCAAAGAGTTGCGCAGAAAAATTTGTGAAGATTTCTTCCTATAATTGGTGGAAATGTGTCCATTGGAACTTGCAGGCGATATCCTGTGGCACGTGACTTCTGATTGAATCTCTCCCCTAGAGTTCAATACCATGCATATCCCCCAAATCATGATAACCACACTTCAGCTAAGCACCACACAATCTAAGCCGGAGCCAACAGTGCTAGATCATGACCTCAAATGAACCTTACTAACTACAAACCATGGAGCACAGAATCCAGTTACTTACCATTCTATATATCACAGCATCAACTCAAAATGTACCGGTCTACAGGAGTCCAGCGAAGCTACTGGAATAACTTCTGATACTTATAACCTATGAGACATTTAGCTTGTACACTTTAGTTTTTTAAAAAGAATAAAATAATGAAAATAGGTGTGTTCTAACAAATAGTATAATTACATGACTATAATGACAAATGATATCTGATTGGTTGCATTAATTTACAGCAAACCACCGATCTTTATAGTATGTTATCAAATTGGCCCAGTTGAGTCAGTATTGCTGTGTTATGACGTTACTTCCACAAGAAATGCTGAACATTCTACCAGCATTCTAAGTGCTACCCCAATCACAGCACACAGCAGAGAGTTGTCATCCCAGATGTATCCACAGATATGAAGTCGTCGAATTGCGAGTGTAGAACGACATTGCACAGAATGACAAAACAAACGCAAAACTCAATGATTGTGTCACCAAAACTTTACACCACTGCTAATATTGCAGCTGTGTTGCTTTTATTTAGCCCCCTAGTTTACATATTTATGTTTTCTTCAATAAAATCATTTAATAAAAATACGTTGCTTTATAGATTGATACGTTGGTCCTTTTCTGCTCTATTTGCTGAATCATTTTTGTTCTGCATTTAAATCCTTTTTACAAAATCTAGACAGCCTCACCTTTTCATAGCTGGTATTTCAATATAGTTATCATTAAAAGATGCTTAGAAAATGTTCATTCCTAAGATTTCCCTATGCCATGACAAACGTCGGTCCTATAGTTTCCCTGCATAAAGAATAACTCGGATCGTAAAGATCACTGAATGTCATTTGAGTTTCAAATTGCAGAATCACTTTGCTGAACGTATGAGAGAGCCATCGGCTAACAGGGTAACGCACAGAGGTTTTTACAATGCTCAGGAATATTTACACTTCATTATCCAATATGGTGGGTCGGTCGCTATGAACAACGCTTCCCGGTAATAAGCTACATGTCACAACGCATCGGCAAGATTAATAATATTTCCTTTCATTTACAGGCTTTTAAATGTGCCTGAAATTCATCAGTCTCCACAGATTACTGCCCACCCTCTTCATTTTCGAGGGGCTAAGCAGTGTAATTGTGTTTCACGCAGTGATAAAGCAAAATGTCAAGCTCTGAAGTGTGAACTTTTCACTTTAAATTACAATATTCTTACTCCGGGACTCATTTCTCTGTATGATTGTGGCAGATGCAGACCAATAAAATCTTTTAATCCAGCCGCTCAGAATCAGCCAAGAGAATGTGCTACAGACTGACGTGTTCTATATAGTCTATGTACGATGGTCAGTCAGAGGAGAAAGTAGTGGATTCTGCGCAGTATCCAGAAAGTCAAAAAATAAAAATATTTATTAGAGGTACAATAGGCAGCACGGTGGCTCAGTGGTTAGCACTTCTGCCTGAGAGCACTGGGGTCATGAGTTTGATTCCTGACCATGGTCTTATCTGTGTGAAGTTTGTGTGGGTTTAATTCCACACTCCAAAAAAACATTCTCGTAGTTTAATTTGCTGCTGACAAAGTTAACCCTAATCTGTCAGTGTGTGTGAGTGATAGACTGTAAGCTCCAATTGACCTGGGACTGATGTAAAGGAGAAATATTTTCTGTACAGCGCAGCAGAATTGGTGGCGCTATATAAATAAGTGATGACATATATTACATTTCAGAAATGTATTTTGCATTTATGGTAAGTCATAGTATTATACAGCATTTCTCATCAGCAAGAAATAATTTAGCATAAATATAAGAATCCTATTGAGCTGTTTTATTGCTGGATAAGTTACTTTGTTTCACTTGAGGTCTCTTAGTTTTTGATTTGTAGCAGTCGCCTTCCTTTGTTTACCAACAGCTTCTTATCAGCTGATGAGCTGCACAAATGTCACATTGACCAGCCAATCAGAGATATAATGTACATAGCCACATGATTTACTAATTAGGGATAATATAGTCAATAGCCAACAAACTGATCAGTAGGTTTTAAGGACTGAGAGAGGAAGCCGGAGGATGTGGAAGCTATGTATGCCCAAATGGAGACTACAGACAATCTCCGCTCAGGTAGAAACCTGGGAAAAACCAAGACCCCCTTGGACAGAAACTTGTTTTTGACAAGGTGCGTCTGAATGGATGCACTGAGACACCATATGGTAGTGGTGCTGTCGGGCGTTACAGATGTTCAAACTGAGTTTAAAAGTCATTCTCAAACCAGTTTCCTTTTGCAGTTAAAAAATTCACCAGAAATTCGCAAACTTTAGAGTAAAAGATTAGAGCGAAGTTTGAGCACGGAGTTCAAGCCGAGTAGAATCAGGCTTAATGGCTTAATTGTATCGCATTTTTATTTAGAGTGAATGACAATCCTCGACATTACACAATAATGATCTTTGTTTGAATTACAAAATTATTTAATATCAAACAGTTTATGTTAAAATTTTTGAAAGTAAAACTGTGGACCATCATCATCATCTATTTATATAGCGCCACTAATTCTGCAGCGCTGTACAGAGGACTCACTCACATCAGTCCCTGCCCCATTGGGGCTTACAGTCTAAATCCCCTAATATACACACACACACTAGGATCAATTTTGTTAGCAGCCAGTTAACCTACCAGTATGTTTTTGGAGTGTGGGAGGAAACCCACGCAAACACAGGGAGAACATACAAACTCCTCACAGAGGAGTGATGGAAGTTAATCCTAAACTAAAATAAAGTGAGACCATACAGGAAATTATTTACGTTAAAACAGAACTATTCCTGTCCAATTCTTTTTTCAGCTTAACTTAGTATATTTATCAGACTGGTTTAACATATTGACTGAATAATAGAAAAATTTCTCACTTTGAATTAGAAATATGCAACATTGTTTCAAAGATAAGCGGCGAGAGAAAAGTAGCCCTATCGCCATTTCTTAGTAAATAGGCCCATTAGTGATAATGCCATTTCCAGGGGGGAACGGTATAGCAGCCAGTTCTATGGACTGTCCCAGTTTTCAAAGATTAGTCCCCAGATATGTCCCTATATTTCAGTACTTACTATTTGCACAATACATTTTCTGTTTTCCTGCATATTAGATGCAATTTTTATATTTGTGTCTAATTCTCCAGCCTGTGTGCATTTATATTTTTCGAAGAGGGACTTATAAATGCAAAAAATACATTTTAATCAGATTAAAGAAACAGGGACTGCGAAGGTTCGCTGAGATATGATGTGGTGAGTTGCCCGATATCAGCAGCAAGGCATCCTGGAAATTCTTTTAAAATGTATTGTAAATATGAATTGGATGCAAATTAGGTATACAACATAAATCTAACACAGCAGCTTTGCTACACCCAGTCACAGATGGCTTTATCTAACAAACAGGTGCAAGGAAAACACACAGGGAATTAATATTATTTTTATTATACATTTTTTTCTAGAGCGCCAACATATTATGTAGTGCTTTACATTGAGGAGATTGTGATACAAATAAATAGTATGAATAAGACTACAAATAAATCAGATCCTATGATTATTCAGCATTACTCCATTTTAGTGAATGGATGAAATGACCGTCGTCATCCCAGTACTATTTATAGACTATAAATTCCTACAAATACTAATTATGCTTAAAGTACAGAATGGGGGAGAAGACCTGAACTCAGATATATAAATAATCAGACTGTGGACTGCACTTGATACAGATCAATTATTATACAAATAAAAACTCAATAACCTCTCGACTGTCCTAACAAGCATCCAAACTCGGGATTGTCCCAGAAGATTCAGGACCGATGTCCTGCTCTCTCCTTCCTGTTCTTCTACTTTTTACTCCCTGTGGCTGCTGGTGTCTTTAGTTGCTGCTTGTCTGGATCCTGCAATATTGGAACCCCCTATTTGGAAAAAAGTCAGGTACATGAGATTTAAAAAAAAACTCCAACCAGCCCTGACGTTAAATCAATAGTACCCACGTTTAATAATTAGGCCTCCTTCCATTCAACCAGCCCCGACATCAAATAAATAGTAGTCACATTTAATAAATAGACCTATCTCACCCAACCATCCAGTACATTAAATAATTCACATTTAATAAATAGCCATCGTTCTACCAAAACTCAACCACCTAATAGTCCCCAAAACCACCCCAGCATTAAATTAAAGGTCCCATAACCCCACCTTAAATAATTAGACCCCGCTATTAAATGAACTAGCCCCGCCACTACCCCACAAATAAAGTTATATCACCCATCATTAAATAATTAGCCCCCCACCCACGTTCCACCATTACATTTATAGGCCACCTGTTGCCCACATTACATTAAGACCCCTTTTCTTCCCTCCAATTACCTTTTTCCATCTGTGCTGTGCAGGAGAGGCAGATTCTTCATGGGGCATCGCTTGTCGCGTGGTACGTGACCCATGTGACACGTGCCAATAAGGGAGATAGAGGGAGGTGGGCACACACATAGGGGGAGGGAGGGAGGAATGGATTATATGATACGCGGGTGCATGAAGTTAGATGACTGGTTCCTGAGGACCATTGGAAAACTCCCATTTAAAATGCGTACCTGTAGGGGGTAGCGCTAAAGTGATAGTAGGCGGGATTTGTACAGCGCTGCTGAATTAGTGGCGCTATATAAATAAATGATGATGATGATGATGACTTTGAAGCAATATTTTATGCTTTCCAGTATACCCACTTCAGTCTTAAGAAAGAAGAAGCCGGGCAATTTTTCTGGGCTGGTTTCCAAAAGCGGTATTTGGGCATCTACCTATGTATGCAATAGACACTTGTGTATAATTCACAGCATTTCAGGGCCCCATTGATAATTAATCCCTAAAGCCTGATGCTCTATTACTAAAACAGAATTGCGCTGCAGCATCTCAGCAACAAACTCTATCTCTGTACATCACACCTTACTATACCCCGGGTGTTCGGTGGACAACACAGAATTGCAGCCCACTCTGCGATATAATGTGACAAGTCGAAGTCATTGCTTACTGCGCTCAAATTGCATTTAATAATAGGGACAATTGTGTTGCTGTGTAACAAACCTCGCTGTATCGTAGCATAATTAGAGAACAACTTTGTATGACCAGTCTCTGGGGATTGTTCAGTTATTATAAAGCTGCTGAGAAAATACTGTAAGTCCAATGTGTTCTATATTCAAAAGAAAAAAATAATAATAATACAATAGGTGCTTACACAGAAAATAAAATATGTGAAATGGGCATTTTTTTAGACCATAGAGAATTGAGAAGAATTTGTTTTATATAACATTACTAATGGTCTATTTATTGTTTTTTAATACTTCACCTTTAAGACAAAAATAATCAAAAAGTAGATGACAAAACAGGATGGTAATAATGCTATTGATTGTCACCTGGTGATTTTAACTCTGTCAATGTGATCTCTTTAGTGAGAGACACAGGCTTTGCCCCCCGGAGATAAAAGACATCTTCTATTTCCACAGCACAAACCTGAATCCCTCCAGTACTTTGCAATTACAAAGTAACATATTGTTGGCACCTCCAGTAAAGTGATTAATCACTCTCGAAAAATGGAATGTCAGTTTTAAAGTACTAGTGCGTCTGGGAGCAGTTAAAGTGGCCCTGCGTACTGAGCTCAGAAACTGACCATTTCTGGCATTAAATTGGACCATTTAATGCTTTCCGAGTGAAGCTGGGATTCTTGATGTTGCTTCAGGATGCAATTCAATTGTTATAATGGATTTGAGAACGCTGGAGAAAAAAGGGAGCATCATGATATCGGCCTAGATCAATGTTTCACTGTCAGTGCTTTACAGAACATGTGTGTGAGAAGAGGTCCTTTATGTGCCGCAAACCCAGCACTGACAAAATATACCGAATGGTGCAGCCGTACTGATCCAGTGATTACTATCTAGTGTATTCCAACTATAGATATTTAAAAAAAAATGTGACACTATGTAGCCAGTTACAAAAGTCTTCAATGCAAATGTAACAAGATAAGGTGGATAAAGATTCTGCTAGATTACCACATTGGAGAGCTCGTATGGGCTCCTGTTCTACAGATAACAGCATGGAAAGGGGGAGATGCCTGGTTTGTAAAATGTAAGCAAAATCTGATTGGTTTCTATAGGCGACACTCACAGTTACCTGTGAATGAGTTTTCATAGATGTAACCCATTATGTAAAATAAAATTATTTAACTATAAAAAAAAAAAATCTGGAAATAAAACAATCAATTAAGATTAGTAACCAATGAGATTAAAAACCACAGCAAATGAGAAAAGATACACATATATATATGTATATATATATATATATATATATATATATATATATATATATATATATATTGTAAGAAGGGCATACGGAAACAACTTTTTGCATTTTACTTAGTTTAATGTCAGGATGGTAAAATTATTTGATACCATACATATTCCACACAGTTTCCTACAACCCAAACCAATAACTAAGCAAAAATAAATCCAGCATTAGTTACACTAAACAGTGAACAAAGTTTTTACACCTGACACTCCTCCCCCAGCCTTAGCTTGATGGGCAGGTGACACACCCACCTTCCCTATAAAAGGGAACTTCCAGCAGCTGCTCTGTTTCCTCTTATTTCAGGCACACCCTGTCAGTTTGCTGTGGGAAAAGACACTTTCAAAAGCATATGTCTTCCACCTGTTTATCTTTAATCTAGGTGCACTGCTGCACAAATGTTTTACTGTTTTTGCATTCTTACTCTGTATATTGCCAGCTAAAAGCCTATATTTGTTACTATATATATATATATATATATATATATATATATATATATATACTATGATAATCTCATTCAATAAATTGGTATTACAGTGAAAACTCCAAAAGAAGAATAAAATAAGATAAGTTGTGTGGTTGACTGCCCAGAGGCTTTTTTTTTTTTACAATAAAATGCACAAAATCATAGAAAGAAACAAAAGTATCCAGAATATTACTCTTAATGAAATGTTTAGTCCGACCCCCTGTATAAAGTCAGTGACAAAGGCTTCCTCAATGCTGTTTATAATATATGCATAGCAAGTAGCCGTTTCCTGTGCTTTAGTAATAACGTTGTTGTAGAAAATGACATGAAATATTTAAATTCTATGTCACTTAGATCAGAAATATGTGTCACAGTCTATATACAAACCCTTCTATACCTAGCTACCAATGTGCTCCTCACATTTAGGTGTGTTACTGAGTTGTGTATAGTGAAAATATTCAATGATTCAATGCACAAGTCCTGTGTGCATTTGTTTTTTTAAAGAGTAACTCCACTGAAAGATTAAAAAAATATATATTTTGCCTCATTAAGTCATTATTCTGGTACTTCAACTTACTGGTCTAACGCCTGATGTTTTAAATAGGACTTCTCCCCGAAATCATCACTTGAAGACTCAGCCATATCTGCTACTGCCATTTGGCAGACACATTGTGGCACTCCTTTGTGACAAATGTAACCATATAAACAGCCATTGCACTCAACAGTTTCCATAACCACAAAGATGGCACTAAAGAGTGTCTGCCGAATAGAAGCAACAGTCATAACTGAGTTTTCAACTGCTGATTTAGGGCACAAGTCCCATTTTAAATATGGGGGTCTATGCATCAATAATATGCTGTGCCGCTAAATATGCATCGCTGCCCATCGTAGTAATGTTTATTTATGCACTGCTTGAATGCATCATGCAGGGGATATTTTTTTATTCACTTATTTAAGTATATTAAGACCTAAGTACTGTTTAATTTATAAATGGATATTAGAAACCAGTCCCACTGCCTGTAAAAGGTCACATAACTTCTTGTTAGTGGCTTAATATCCTTATAATCTACAGCACAGAATACATTATCTCTATTTTATATGTATGTTATATTATGCATGATACATGCATACACAATTTTATAGAAGAGCATCTTAAAATTGCTCCCAAATTTCCACCATTCAGATTCCTGACTTTTTTTTTACATTTTAACACTTCTCTAGAAAGATTCTAAAGACTTCTAGCGCATTTAAAAGTTTCATTGTCGCATTATTTGACCTTCTGATGTCAACGCCGAAAGCTGTGAGAATAGACTTGTGAAATCTGTTGCGTGAAAAGCGGCAACATATTTATACCATAATGTCGGGTTCATACGCTGTAACAGAGGAAAAAAGTTCAAATGATGGGAAATGTAACAGAAAGTTGCTCACCAGCCTGTTGTATTAGAAGCATTTGCAGAAATGGGAGCAAATGTTGTTTCCGTCTTGTCTAGACTTTTATATTCAATTATGATGGTCTCTTTGGAGAATTGTGCGGCAGTATACAATGTGAAGCTGACAACCGGCTTGTTGGAAGATGTAATGAAAACATTGACTATAAAACATGTCTTTGAGGAGATATATCTGCAGATAAAATGTTTGACAGTTATGTGAAAGCCTTAAATGGAAATCACCATGGATTAAAGGATATCAGAGTTTCCGTAGAATATCTGTCCAGTAACAAAGGCTGCAGCTAAACCACTTAAATAAAAAAAAACAACAAACGCGATAAAATAAAAAAATAAATATGCACCATTATTAATAACACTGATTCTGACTGATTCTGCAAACAAAATGCAGTTCATTATTGCACGATTAATATCAATAATATATTCTAAAATAACATTATCATGAACAAAAATGTTTCCATTTGTTGGTTTCCTGTTATAAATATTTTAAATAGTTTCCCGGTTTATTTACATGAGTCAGCACAATTACTGGAGCGATGATATACTTACAGAACGACCAGGATGATGTAGGTTTTATTGGGATAGCAAAATAATCTGCAGAACGTTCCAAATCAAAAATAACAAACGCAGTCGGCTTTTTTGTTTTATTACTCACAGCTACAGCGATTCGCAAGAAATGGATCTTTTGAACTGAGAAATTGAGAAAGTTGAAGAATACTCCACAGATAGCTGAGTTCATCACACGGCGGAGTGTTATAAGGAGTTATTTTTGTAAGGTCCAATAGTCATAGATTTAGCAGGGATTGGAAAAGAAATGTTGTGCAACAGATATACCTTAATGTCATTCTTTAGCGCAGCTGACACAAGACTTTATTTTATATACATCCCTAAACTTTATGTTTGGAGGAACAACCCTGTAAACTTTTTTTTATTTTCCTGTGACCTAGTCTTTAATGTTTAACATTTTTTGATGACATGATGGAAATAATATATAAAAATATGGTATATTTATTAAAGACAGAAAAACTGCTTAGTCCAGTGGTATCTTCGGTCGGTGTAGGAGGCTGTTTCACACCACAAGCAGGGATGTGCAATCAGGGAAAGTTTCAGAGAGTGATCTTACCATATAATTTCCCCATACACACACATACGTATATATATAAGATCTTAGACACAAGGTAACATAGAATAAGAGTCGAGAAGTCAAGTGAAAAGTCGGGGGAGGGGATGTTGGTGACAACCATATCGTGGCTCTGTCTCAGGGCCTGATTAAGGGGTCAGGGTCAGAGACCCCCTCTCACCTTCCACTTGTATTTAACTTAAAATCTGGCTTCTTTAAGCCCCCCATCAACACCAATGTTTACGATCCCGAGCTTTCAAAACTCAACTCCACTTGGCTTTTTAAAAGGGTCACAGCAATCTTCGACACTCATTTCATTTGCCATACAAATCAGAAATGTATAGCAGAACAGAGGTGTGAATGATCGCTGCCGAGGGTGAAGCTGTGAAAGGGCGCTTGCGCCAATCTCTTGTTTCTCCTAGATGCTTATCCTCGCCCCCCCCCCCCAACTCATTGTTTTTAGCCTTTACCAAAGTAATATATCAAGATTGCTACAATTTTCTTTCATGTCTTTTTACCTTGGAGAAGAACTATTCTCTTATATTTTAAAATGATATTCAGATTATACCTCTTCGTGTCACAACCATCCTTATTTATTTATATAGCGCCACTGATTCCGCAATGCTGTACAGAAAACTCATTCACATCAGTCCCTGCCCCATTGGAGCTTACAGTCTAAATTCCCTCATAGACAGACAGAGAGAGAGACTAAGGTCAATTTGCTAGCAGCCAATTAACCTACTAGTATGTTTTTGGAGTGTGGGAGGAAACTGGAGCACCCAGAGGAAACCCATGCAAACACGGGGAGAACATACAAGCTCCACACAGATAAGGCCATGGTTGGGAATTGAACTCATGACCCCAGCGCTGCGCGGCAGAAGTGCTAACCACTGAGCCACCGTGCCGCCCAAAACAAGCCTTGCATCCTATGCTGCAGACTGGTCAGCCTATTGGATAACCAGAATAGAAACAAACAGCGCTTATTTAATTAAAAATATAGTGGCTCGTAAAATTGGCTTTCCTATGGCAGACATCACTTGTACGACTGGGAATAGTTAAAAATAAAACATAAAAATGTATTGCTAAAATAGTGATAACATATATAGCTCAAAGTAAAAAACAATTAGTAAAATCCTAAATATAACAAGACTGGTCTCATGTGGGTATTAGTAGTTCAAGTAAAAAACAACCCATAGGCTTAAAAACAGATCGGCTGATATGAAATAAATTTGTATGGCAGTTTATGTCCTACCTCCAATGACAGCCAATAAAACCAGACACGATCACACCATAATAATGCTGACCGAATAAACCCAATGAATGTTCATCGTCCGTTAGAATCAACAATAACTGACTTCAGCCAGCCAAATCAGCCAAAATCTAAACAATATTAAATCTTTCTGATATGTTTTACTCATCTTTGTAATTAAACATATTGGGGCTGATTCATCTTCGTCTGATTGCAACTTGCATTTAAAAAAACCGCACATATGACCATGTTCAAATACAAGTGGATCCCAAGATACGTTTCCATTTGGAGAACGGTGTAAGTGCGACCTGCTTACACGTTTCTGGCTGTACGTGGACAGTCAAAACCTGGTACAGGATACGTACAATCATTTCAGCGATATCTAGTCCCATGAGAATGTATACGAAAAATATTCTATAATTAAATGAACAACTGTTAATATTATAATCGTCAATAAAACTGTTTTGAAAAATATATATATATCTAAAAAAATAAATCGAAAAGTAACTATGTAAATTTAGAATGTTTTTAAAGCGTACTCTACATACAAATTGTTTTTATATTCTGTTGCTTGCATACAAATGTTCTGTGCTCGTTAGTGGCACACATAAGTGTACTTATTAATACAAAGATGATGCCGTGACAGTAGTCACTATCAGTCGGGACTTACATTTGCCCTGTAGCTGGGGCAAATGATACGGCTGTAACCAGGCGTATTTAGGAAACACCAATGACTCGAATCGGACTGCGACGGACGAACAGGGGCAGGGTGGTGCCGGGAGTGCCGACACCCCGGGTCGGTCCCATAGTGAACTACCTTGGGCTGAGTCATTGGGCCTCCTGAATTTTTTCCCATTAAAACAGACTGCAAAATCAAGTTTTGACCACCGGGCTACAATTTGCCAGCCATCCCCTGGTGTAGGAAACACCCTCAGCCCATTGCCCTTACTGTACATTGCCTATGTCCATCCGCTCCTTCACACCCATGTTCCGACCTTGAAGTCGTAGGCAGCCGTAAGTGTCATTTGCATTCAGAGATGAGTTGGATGCAACTGCGTTCATTGGCGTATGTTCCGTTTGGGCGCATGCGCAGAGCTATTTCATGCAAGATACAACAAGCAATTTGACTTACATCCAAATAATAACCAGGCCCTTTTTGTCTGGATAAGTTACAATTCCTGGTATATTGCTCTTATTCTGCTCGACGATAGCATAACCCATAGAGCTTACACTCTAATTGATGATACCCAGATCATGTGAAGGAACAAGAACAAATATCTATGCATAATAAAACTCTGGACATTTGATGTAGCATAATTTTAAATTAAATGTGACTTTTCCACTCTCCATGGTTTAAAGAATTGTTTATGAGTAGCCTCCGGGATCACTTGGCGAAGTTCTGCGGTCTATAAATATTATTAGCAGTATTTACTGCTAGACATTGACCTTTTCACTCTATTTTTGTATTGTTATTAGAAATAAACATGTTAAATAAAATACAATTGATTTGTATATTTTATTTTAAGTTGCCCTTTTAATCTTGTTACATTGGAGATTTCCTCTATTCTGACATTTCAAACAATTTACATTTAAATACTCAATCTTTCAAAGTTTCCTTTTCATTTATAACTCAAAGATGATTTCATGGTGTTAAAAATTAGAGCAAGTTTTATGTGTTACTCTGCAGCCAATTTCGGTAAAAGGGAAAATGTCATCTTTAGAACTGTGATTTTTTCTAATTATCGCATCTATTTTATTAAGGCAGCAATGATATTCAATTGATAATTCTACTCTGTCCAAACTAACTTGGCAACATGTTCGTTTCTACATTGGTTGCCTGTTGTTTAACGAATTCAATGTAAAACTTCTACCAACATACAAGGCCGTCAATAAAACTGCACCGACATACATCTCCTCACTTGTCTCAAAATATCTCCCAACTCGACACCACCGTTCTGCACAAGATCTGCGTCTCTCTTCCACTCTCATCACATCCTCCCATTCTCGGTTACAGGACTTTTTTCGGGCTGCAACCACTTTGAGGAATTCCCTCCCTCGCACAATAAGACTTTCCTCTGGTATACAAACCTTCAAGTGTTCTCTGAAAACCCACCTCTTCAGGCAAGCTTATAATATTCCTCAACCACCCTCTTATGCTCCCAAGGATACCCTATTACCAGCCTCTACACAGTTCACCTAAGACTTGCATATGTTTCTTTCTATACTCTACCTTTGCCATCTGGCTGGACTAACATGCAATATGTAGCATTTAACCTCATGTATCAAACTCCTATTGTCTCATAGATTGTAAGCTTGCAAGCAGGGTCATCTTATCTCTGTCTATTTTACCCAGTATTGTTTTATTACTGTGTTTATTTCAAATTGTAAAGCGCTACAGAATATTCTGGTAATATATAAATAAATCTTAATAATATCTGTAGTGGAATGAACCTGAGTACAAACCAACTTTGAGCTTGTCCACTCTGTGTTGGTATAATGCATGTACAGCTTACAATGCAATCTTCGTTCTTGTCACAAACTTACCTGCTCCACACTCCTGTGCTGCTGATTTCCTCTGTCTCTGCACTTCCTCAGCACTTCCTGGTTTGGACGGTCACATGGCTGTGGCTGGGAGGCGGCATATTTAAACCTGCACAGCATATAAAGCTCACTCTGTCACTGCAGCACTGTCAGAACAGCAGGTATTCATATCCAGACTGACTCCCTGTTATGCTGTATTGCTGCTGATCTTGGTTCTCCATGTAATTCCTTCCTGGATTGTGATTCGGCCTGTTAACCCATAGTGTACCAGTCCATGCTTGTTCTGACCACTCTCTCGGATCACGATTTTGTACCTCACTATTGCCAGTGTATCAGTCCTCGGCTAGCTGTCCTGCTTTTGGATTTCCCTGTCTCTCCGCTGTGTTATGCCTAGTGGCTGATCAGAGGTCTGCGACCTACGTGTTCCTAGCTACCAAAGTCCATCCTGCCTTGCGGCGGTTCTTGGTGAAGGCAGGGGGGATCCTTAGACTCCGCACCTCTGTTTGGCCAGCGTTAGACCAGGCTAACATATGTATCCATCACCCCAGGGCTCTCCACCGAAGACAATTGTTACAGTTCTGCACAAACCATCAGTTCTGGGTTCAGCCACATTCAACAAACTTGAAAGGCATTGTTTCTATAACTAGAATTTTTGCTGAGGTCGAGCTCAGGCCGACTGCTCTGGGATGTGTCGTGTTGTACTTCTGCTTAATACTTGCTGCAGTGATGTCTGACTGCGATAGCAGCGACTGGTTTTGGAATCTTTCTTTCCAATTATTACAAACTTTGATGATGACAGAGAACTTAGTTTCCACTTCAAAAGTCTCATCAGGTCCAGCTTCTGTCCTATAATGATCAATATCTACATTATCATCCTCATCGCCATCAGCAAGGACAACAATTCTAGATGAACAATTAAAGAGTTAATTTTTATTTTTGGAACTGCCATCTGGTTTGTCAAGTCTTCCATGTTTCTTCTAAGATGCCTACCCTTGTGTTGGCTTGTTCCCTGGGAATATTGACTGATCCTTTGTGCACACACTATACACTTTGTATCCATGACCTCTAAAAAAAATTCCAAGACAATGATTATTGGCTTGTAATGGCGACTGACATTTTACACAATGGTTCTCATTTCTAAAAAATCTCTTGACTCTTTGTAAGGTTGTAGGTGATGGAGAATTAGCAGTCATCCACCTCTCTGGTCTTCATTGCTTTCACATAGTCTATGATCCATTAAACCTTCCTTCACAGTATAATGATTTTGTTTTGCCTTTTTTTGAGCAGGGGGCTTTATTGGAGAAGTTGTACTTCTCAGGTGCAGCTGGTGGGCCAGTCAATGTTTTTTATATCATGTCTGTCTCGCTGTAGGGCAGTTGCATCTAGTTGTGTGATGTTTCCACTTCTTCATAATTTGACACAAGCAATTTCTACAGATCGATTGTGTAATGTCATTTCATTTTGTGAGGCTATGTCCCCAGACTGTCCCCAGCATCGACAAGCACAGATGGCTTTGCATTGTACACAAACAAGTATTTGCTACAAAAGCTACTCAAACTGTTGTTACTTCAGTAACTTAACACATCAAATTGTTAGAAAATAACACATATCTATATTGTTACTAACCTTGCATGTTCAGGTGTATTTGTATACCCATTGCACCTAGGAATATGACTACCCCCCCCCCCCCCCCTCGCCCCTGTTTGCCCTATGCTCCATATTTGGATATGTGAATATCATAGAAGGTATGGTATAGAAACCAATTATGTGGATATTTGCAGTATTTTACCCCTGGTTTAATTCCAAATACATAATGAATGGAAATACATGTAAATAGGTCCTAATTGGTGTCTTAATTAAAACTAACCGTCTGCACTGAAGTATTTTTCTAAACATACTTCATTTGCAAACAAAAAATCGCCCCCACCCCCCCCATCTAGATAGAATTGCAATCAGAGAAGGATAAAATGTTGACAGATCTTAACAGCTAGTTTAACCTTGCAAGAAAAAAAAAAGTTAAATACTTTGAAAGCACCACTTTTATTTTTCTTCGAAGGTAAATTGTTTTGCGCAGACATTACGAGTGAGTCTCTGACAGTCGACGTGACGTTAAAGTGGAATTCCTGCCTCATAGAGACTATGCAATTTTCTCTCTCCCTGAGTTAAAACTCAAGGTTTCATCAGTGATATCGCACTTAATCAAAAACGACAGGCTATTTCTATTAAAGTTTGAGGTTGAATTGAGACTAACTAGAATGATTTTTCTATTGCTAATATTTCATTCAACCGCCTGGATGCGATGCTTGGTGGATGTGAAAAGATAAAATTTATAACATTGTGGAAATTGAAAACGGACCTGTTTGTATAATTTACCACATTTGAATAGGGCCCCGTTTTCTTTACTTCTCTCCGTCAAATTACCCTCCCCTGTAATAACTTTGATTTAGTTTATTGACAATAACTGTCGTTTGTGATAGGAAGGACGATTGATTGTACCTTCAGTCTATTTGGGTACATTTCCCTTCCCCAAAGCGTAAATCAACGTCTTGGGTCCTCGTCTCTTGTATCCGAAATTGAATTCATGTGGATATTGTCAAATAAAATATGTGTATAGAACTGTAATTATATGTTTCAGGTTAAAAGGCTACAAAAACATACTGGCAGGTTAATTGTCTATGGACTATATGGACGCGCGTCTGTGTGTGGTAGGGGAGTTAGATTGTAAGCTCCATTGGGACAGGAATTGATGTCAATGATTACATATTCTCTGTACAGTGCTGCATAATATGATTGGTGCTTTATAAATAAATGATGATACTACAAATAAACTAAAAACTGAAAAAACAAATCATTGCAAACTTTCACTATGTAGAATGAATGCTATGTATTCAGTAACTTTGGTTATATTGCTAAATGTTATATATTTGCTTAAATTTTCTTGGGCGTTTGGAACATAAAATAGAGTTAACGTGGTAATAATCCTTTGAAAAAAAATTATTAAATGATATTGTCTTTTAGGTTCGACAAGTGCTATTCAGCTACCTGTGTCCTATTGGGATTGAAAACAGCCTCCGGTAACCCTGTAAAATTTATTTTTTTCACTTCTATCTTTTCCAGGAGCCAGTGGTGGCCAGGGAATGTGGCCTCAAGTGTGCGCAGCGCTATCACAAAACAACAAAGTCTTGAACTTCCAGGCTGTAGAATCTGCAGTTTGCAAGAGACAAAGCACTGACCAATTAGGGTAAGGCCATACATGTGTCAGTTCATGCAAGTGTAAATTATATGTGGGATAATGCACTCCCTCCTGTAAATTATAAGGATGAGAATCCACTAAGGAGATCTGTGAACATATAAAGCAATGTTATAAGCAATAATATGATTTTAGAAATCCAAAGTGACTTAATTAGAGATGCTCAGGCTCTGTTCCCCAAGAACTGAACACACCCAAACTTTCGCGGGGCCTTGGAATTGAAAACGAGGCAAAAGGTCATCGTTAAGTTGTCAGATCTTGGATCTCGCGAGTTTTGGATTTTTATAACTACCGCCCTCCACGGCGATCCAGAGTAATTTCACGGAGGGACACAGAAGGGGTAGCACAGTTTTTGGCAGTGTGTAGAGCAGTTGGGCAGCGCCATAGGTAGAAAAGAAAGAGGAGGGGTAGCCGTGTTCTTCAAAGTCTCCAGTGACATTCAGGAGAGTTCCATTGCTCCATTACTAATTGTCATTGCTGAAATAGAAAAAATTAATAGGTCTGGCAGGCTTGGTCTTCTAAATCTGCAGTCCCATAATGTACAGTGTTATATAGGTAGCACACAAAGAGGAAAGCTCCATTGACAAGAGGGGGGGGGGTGGGGAGAAAGAGGGAGAAGGCAGGAGAGAAAGATAGAAGGGGGTAAAAAAGAGAGGAGGGGAGAAAGAGTGAGCGAGACAGACACTGCTCCAGTTTTAATCCTTGATACCACTAAACAGTGTCCTCAGTGTAACAGAGCTGCGGACATTTTTTTGTAGCACAATCTCCCTGAAATGATTTTTCAAAACTTGGCAAGTACGACGAAAGTTTACTTGATTGCTGTTTACAGCTCACATTTGCAATCTGCATCATGTTGGTGAATATGGCTGTATTTTCTTTCTGAAAGGCATCTGTGTGAAGAGTACAAATAACCAAGATATTTGCAACGTAAATCTGTTCGATTTCTTTGTGATAAACACTTGTGTTCCTGCGTCCAGGGGCAGCACAGAATAATTACTGCCTCGCAATATCTCGGCAAAGTGTTTCTGCTCAGATAAATGAAATTCTTCTGGCCCTGGGAGAATCGGGACTCAGAAACAGCGGAATCCATTCCAAGAGAGACCTATTAGTTCTGCTCTGAATATTGCAGTTATTAACTAGAGGGCTTTCATGAAATCTCTAACCTGCCAGGACTTCAATTCTCATCAAATGTCAGAGAGAAAAAAATACTGTCACAGTTGCTAATTGGCGATTATCAAAAAGAAAAGCTTTGCCTAGGTAAAAAGAAAAAAAAATATATATATAAATAATAGCGAGACATTAAGAAGACATATTAAATCATGCGGAGGTTTGTCTATCCATAGACTTTGTAATTAGCATTGTATATCAAGTACCCAAACTCATTATTTTAAGTACCAAACTGATGTAAAAGTGTCATTTTTAATACAGCCCCCAGTTAATCAATGCAGGCAAGAAGATAAAATGGCCTCAGTGAAATGAATGAAGGCTGAACGAGCCAAGAAATCTTTTGGATGAAAAGGACATACATTATGAATTAAAAATGGAGAATAGAGACTCATTTAGTGTTAGCAGCAAATTGCACTAAAGGGAGCAAATTTGCATCGGGACTGACCATGTTGCATTTAAGGGGTGCAAAGGCAATTTTAATTTTTTGCATTTAGCACACAAGTACTGAGCATCTTTATTTTAGCACTGTGATTTAGAGTTGAGCTAGGACTCACCCCCTTCCAACTCTAAATCTGTATGCGCATTTGCCCTAAACCCCACCCCCGCAGAGCCACATTGTTTTGCCAACCTACACAATTGTACCTTAAAGCTATGTTTACTCCTAACTTTAAATGAGACCTACCATGTGCATTTGCAAACTCACCTTAAAATGTTATATATGGGGTTGTTTTCAGGGATTATGATCCCCTTATGTGAACCCAGAAAATACAAATTCCCAATTTAGCTCCTGTCCTGCATTCTTTACTTAACCTTGGTATTTGAAAATCCACGGGAGTCATTGACATTTTCCTTGGTGTATTATGCTATATTATTTTTTGGGGTGTGCCATCCCTTTAAATGAAAGAAAATTGATACATATTTGGGAGATTGTTCTCTATATTTGTTGACAATTTTCTCACTTTTCCCTGCTGCAGTATAAGTGCTAAAATGGTAATAAAGAACAGAATATACAGCAAAATATTTGTTTAGTCCAAAGGAGAAGTGTCCCTCACATAATATAGCACACTTTAATATACCCACAGTAGAGGTGAACATGCAATTTTAATGGTAAAAAGGAATCGCCAATATCTTTAAACTCCAATAAGATGGAGTTAGAACAACCAGTAACCAATCAGAGCATTAGAACATTCAGTGGACTAGACCATCCTTCAGCCAATCAGAGCTTTAGAACATTCAGTGGACTAGACCATCCTGTATCCAATCAGAGCATTAGAACATTCAGTGGACTAGACCATCCTGTATCCAATCAGAGAATTAGAACATTCAGTGGACCAGACCATCCTGTAACCAATCGGAGCATTAGAACATTTACTAGGCTAGACCAACCTGTAACCAATCGAAAACATTGGCAATGTCACCAGTTTTAGCCAAGATTTGATCGATATTAGAACATTTTCCACTCCCTTCTGATAATTGTTCAAACACAGAGTGGCTCTCCCATAGCACCCACCGAAACACTGGAGATTTCCAACCCAAGACATAATACACAGTGCTCCCAGCATGAAATATAACCTAGACTTCAGCAGAGCCGAAAATAAAACCTACTCGCCACATTTAGCATTATGTCGGAGGTGTGCCATGTTCCTATAGCAGCTTGAATAAATCTATCAAAATCAATCTCGTACAAATCTGTTTTATAATATCTTCAGACAGCTTTATATAAATGACTGCAGGAACCAAATACTGGGGGATACCTATTGTACAGAGAGAATATAAAATGGATCATCACTGTGGTCTAACACCTGTCCAATGGAACAGAAGGAAAAGAAAGTTGAGTTCTGCAAGAGTTAATATTACTGGGTCTGTTAGTTCTGTTTTGGGCTATGGTCTGAGCTGAGGAGGGTTTAGAAAGATGTGCATAGACTGGTTTCTCTCTCTTACAACTGAAAATTTCACCTAGTCATTCAATTTTTAATTATTGTATAAGCAATAATGTTTCTTTCAGAACGGTCTTTGGGGGGGAGAAAGACATGCCAATCAGCAGCCATTAATAACCCATTTCGGTGGTGGTGGAGTAGTACCCCTTAGAAGGAAGGTTCGTCATTAGTTACACACCCCCTTGGGTAGTTATGGAGCAATACCTTTTTGGATGAGTCCCAGCTACTGAGCCAAACAAGGGAGAGTGGAGCTCCGCTGCCTAAAAGTGTCAGAGTAAGATTTTGGTTGCCACAATTTTGGTATAGAAATGGCTGCTAGCTGATTGGCCGTGCTTTTTATTTGCCACCACTTTAAGTAATTTATTTTCAATAACATTTTGTGACCAAACAAGTGTCAATAGTCTTTATTGATTAGGTAAGATTCTTAGGGGCATTTTGGTGACATTTATTTTATAATTCAACCGATAAGCGACTTGCGTTTCTTTCAATACGGTCTAAAAGTGTCTGGGGTTGTGCTGATGATGGACTTTCCTTCTGGTGGTCGGGTTGTAGAAGAAAGTGGGGAGAATGGACAAAATTTTGATCCTAGGTATATAATTATTTGGTCTACATATGTCAGAGGTAGGTGTGCACTACTTGTTGTGATGCCTAAACTGCAGTCCGACGTTGCCGATGGAGAGCTGCTATTGGGGCCAATTGTTTTCATTTAAAGCGGATCAGCTGGTGGCACCAGTGCAGAGAACTCTTCCATCTCCGCTAATATATTTTACAGGGTGATTGCAACAAAATATAGAAAAAAAAACAAAAAACATTTATTTTCATAGCCTATAAATTTTTCATATCCATGCAATAATATTATAATGGTACACTACACTCATTAATATACGTAGTTTAATATACAGCATCAGTCTTCTGGCCTCTAACCTGCAAAACTCAAGAATTAGTTCAACTTCATTTAATGGATTAGAATGGGTTCCATGATTTGTAGAAGAAACAGTAAATTCCATTAACATTCCTGGGCTATTGCACACACAGGAAGAAGAAGAAAATAATGCACTTATCTCTACTCTAAATTTATCTCTGTTTTAGTGATTTGAGAAACACTTTTAACACCTTCAGATTTCCGCTTTATATGCAAATGGCAGTTTTAATGTTTCAGAGTCTGCAGGAAACAATGTGTTTAATGTAACTTCTCTTCTTCATTACTTCCCATTTTATTCCAAGCTACTTCAGCAACAAAAGATGGATTGTGCGGAGCTTTCAGGTATATTAGGTCAGACAATAAACTATGAAGAAATTTAATATTGTTATTGGGGCAGAGAGATAAAGAAAACTGCTAAACTAGCACATTTGTTCGGGACTAGTTACAGCAAATAAAATCTGTCTGGATTTAAAATTCATATTTTTTGGCACTCTTAGCACCTTGGGTAATGGAATAAAAAGAACAAATTACAAGAACAAGCTTTTCACATCTAAAATCGTATGGGGCAAATTCATCAGTGAATAACTCAGTGGCCATCTAAAGGTTTGGCCGTTAAATATGGACATAGAACAAATGCATGTGTAGGAAATCGTGAAATATTTTGGATTGGGACCATTTTTCTGATGTTGAACCCTTTCATTTCACACAAAGAGACTAGCCCTCCGTGAATGTTCTATGACTATGGAGAAATAATCTGAAATTAATTTACTCCATCATCTACAGGCTCCAATGCAAAAGAGCCCCCAGTGGCCAGTCTAAAAGGAAACTAGAGAAACCTTTTAAGTAACTTTCTCCATTCAGTTAAAGATAAAGCATACCCGATGGTTTTATGTGTGCATTCCATTATCTGAAATTAAGGTTATGTGATATATGTAAAATAGCTATTCTGATAAAGTTTGCCAACTATTTGTTTCATTGAATTTCCAATTAAAATAAAGTGCACACAAGCTCAGCAAGAGTCAAACTTAAAGTTGGTGATGATGATAATTACGATGGTGGTGATGATTATGACGGTAATGATGGTGATGATGTTGATAATGATGATGATAATTACAATGGTGGTGATGATTATGACGGTATTGATGGTGATGATGATGATCATGATGATGATAATTACAATGGTGGTGATGATTATGATGGTATCGATGGTGATGATGATGGTGATGATAATAATGATGGTGGTGGTGATGATTGTAACGGTAATGATGATGATAGTAATGATGATGGTGATAGTGATCGTGATTGTGGTGATGGTGATGATGATCATGGTGATGATGATGATGGTGGTAGTGGTGATGATCATGGTGATGATGATGGTGGTAGTGGTGATGTTGATGATAATGATGATCATAATGGTTATGATTGGTGATGTGGCGATGATGATGATAATTATGATGGTGGTGATGATGGTGATGATTGTGATGGTAATGAGGCTAAAGATGGTGATGATTGTGATGGTAATGAGGCTAATGATGGTGATGATAGTAATGATGATGGTGATAGTGATGGTGATTGTGATGTTGCTGGTGATGATGATCATGGTGGTGGTGATTATGGTAGTGGTGATGATGTGATGATGATGGTGGTGATGATGATCATGATGGTAATGATAATGGTGATGATGATGATCATGATGGTGATGATGATGGTGGTGATGATGATCATGATGGTAATGATAATGGTGATGATGATGATCATGATGGTAATGATAATGGTGATGATGATGATGGTGATGATTGTGCTGGTAATGATGGTGATTGTTATGATGGTAATATGGTGATGGTAATGTTGGTGGTGATCATGATGATCATGGTGGTGATGATTATGGTAGTGGTGATATGGTGATCATGATGGTGATATTGATGGTGATTGTGATGATGGTAATATGGTCATTGCAATGTTGGTGGTGATCATGATGATCATGGTGATGATCATGATGATGATGATGGTGATGGTGATCATGATGATGATGATGAAGATGATGGGGATGTTGGTGAAGGTGATGATGGGCAGCACGGTGGCACAGTTGTAGCTCTTCTGCCTCAGATCTGGGGGTTGAGTCCAGACCAGAGCTTTATCTATGTGGAGTTGGTATGTTCTCCACGTGTTTGCGTGGGTATCCTCCGAGTGCTCCAGTTTCCTCCCACACTCCAAAAACATACGGGTAGGTTAAATGGCTTCTGTCAACTGTAAACCTAGTGTGTGTGTGTGTGTGTGTGTGTGTGTGTGTGTGAATTAGGCAATTTAGAGAGCAAGCCCCAATGGCCCAGGGAAAGACAAATATTCTCTCTGTACGGCACTGTTATATTTGTATATAAATAAATGATAATATTAATAGTTATAATAATAATGATGATTATGACTAATATTTCATTATTAACAGAAATTGATACATTATGTAAATAACTTCTGCTGCCTGGTGACAGCTCAATTTTTGAAATATTGCATTTGAAGTAAAAAGAGGACATACAAGGTGAAATGAAAGTAAGACATCCAGTTATATAGACCAACATAGATGGTTAATGATCCTGGAAGGATAGACTCACTTGGGGGCCACCTGCCTTAAGGTGATACTGAAACCCAAAGGCGTTTTATTATTTTTCCAAGAGAAGTGTTAGAGATAGATCAGAGCAGAGAATCTAGGACTGAGCCTTGTGATACTCAGACTGACACAGTAAGCGCAGAGGAGGCGGATATGGAGGAACAGTGAAACAGAGATAAATAGTATGAGATCCGGGATAGGACATAGAGGATCCAGTGTTTGTAAGAGAAGTTGGTGGTCATCTCTGAGAGGTCAAAGAGAATTGAAAGTCAGACGGGGCTTTTAGATTTAGCAATGATTAATCATTGGGGACTTTAGTTTTAGTCCCTGTAGAATATTGGGAATGATGATCTGGCTGCAGAGGGCCCAATATGTTTTTAATGTAGCTGCATTTCTACCTATTATTAAAGGTTTTACAAAAATAACAACACTCTATTCTCTATTCTCCTCTTCTGAGATTCTACGGTACTAGAACTGGTTTTACCATCGCTCATGGAGAAGGCAGCCTGTGGAACTTCAAGATCAATGTAGATCAGTCTGTTCTTATATTTAATCCACTTATTCACCTTTGTTGTGCACCTTATGATTAACATATTTCATCACTGGGCGCCCTCTTTTCTTCAATTTCTTCTACAGATTTTAACATCTGTGAATTTCCCCAATGACAACTACCAACCTAAAGGCACAAGCGAGTGATCTATATATAATTAATTCGTATTCACCTTAATTTGCACATGAAGCAGCGACAGACTCAATTTGTGTCTAAAACCCAGACGTAAATCGCGTCTGAAGAAATACTGCGTAGAAAGCTGAATTGGACACATCCACAACTGAATCGCTCCAATACAAATAGTCTATGCCTTCAGCAAACAGATGTGTATATGTCTATGTTGCAGGTTGGCCATTGTGAGTATTAAAGCATTAGCATATTTGAATGCAGTACCCAAATTGTGCACAATATAATAGTATGGACAGTGGTTGCTTAAAAAAAAAAAAAAAAGAGAAATGTGCATATAACTCTCATATAAAACACCATAAAATAAAAACAGCCGCTAATCGTCTTTCTGGCAGAGATCAGAATGCAAATAACCAGTAATATGAATAAATCATCGAAATTTGACATAATATATAAAATATTTATTAACCTAACACAGTAGACAGAGTAATGATTTGGCTTAAGTCAGTGGGAAGGGAAAAGACGCATTCAGCCAATCAGACGTGGCAGCAAAATTTAGCTGGGGGGGGGGGGGGTGAAGAGACTCGGCTCAGCAGCCTATTAGGAACATTTTAAAGGGAAAAAAATGACCCAGTCCAAAGTAGCCCACAATGGGATCGGCCCAGGAGGCAAATTCCAATGCCTGCCCCCTCCAGCGTGTCCCGTTTACTTGAACACACCAATTATTGTACTTTTCACCCCTTGCCTTCACACGCCCGCCTTTATAAGGGTAAGAAGTAATAAAGGATACGACTGACTCTGCATAGCAAGCGCATAGGCAAACCGAGGGGGGGTCCTAGTGCCTGGAAACCCCCCTCTAAGCCTGGGGCACTGTATAATTGAGGTGGCTGGACCCTGCCCCCACTTCACACGGCTCTGCTCGAAAAGGGAGAGCTGCACCTAACAGTAGTGCGCGCAGCATTGCCCATGTATATTATGGGGATAGGAAGAGTTGGAGAGCAGCCAAGCACTGTCTAGTATTATAGCCACGCCCCCATGCATGCTGGTCACGCCTACTGGTGGCGTGGAAACCCCCCTCTACAAATCCTGCGTTTGCCCCTGAGCGCAAGTTTTTTTTATGCACCCGCGTAGTGAAATTTGTAATTTACACTACGCAAATGTACTTGCATCCAAAACTACATAAGACCCCAAACTCCTGTATCACCATGTTCTGCTTTCACTATAATATTAATAATTTCAGTTAATTTATATAGTTGTCTCTTATTACAAAAACAACCACAAACAATGAATGGATTGGGTCGTCCTGCAAGTTCTACACTAACTGACTGTCTTTATCTTTATTATTCTGTGCATATTCTATTCAAGGGAGAAACCCAAAGTGACTTAACACAGTGTATGTTTTCTGCCTGCAAAAAATTAATTAAATCTCATAATTACAGACGTCCCCGGGCTGCATCGGCACACTCAGCAGCGGGGTGATGGAAATGCCAGCTGCCACGATATGTCTAATTACGGGGTGACTAACGTACCACTTATTGTAACCTGTAGGTGACAACTGTGAGAGGCAGGAAGGAGAGACTAAGGCAAACTGACAACATGTAAGAAAATGTGTTTTAACAAAAAGGCAAAATAAGTTTCAGGGAAGATTAGAAGTGAAGTGAGATATTCTGAGCACCACGTACAGATAAATGTACTAAGAAAGGGGTATAGGAATATATACAATAATTATATTATTATTAAATCCATACATATAAATATTCTGTGATTTATTATAGCGATATATACCATATCTTAGATAGATATTACTTATACAGTAAATTTTGAGTTAGTGGAATATTATTATTGTTTTAGTGTGATTTAGATTATATATATATATATATATTACAATGTTAAAGACTTTTTTTTACACCCTATGGGCCTGAGTCATTAAGGCAAAAAAGGAGTAACTGTTCTCTGGGACAAACCATGTTACAATACAAGGGGTGCAAATTAGTTTATTATTTTGCACACAAGTTAAATACTGGCTGTTTTTTCATCTAGCACACAAATACTTGATAGCTTTATTATTACACTGAAACTTAAAGTTGATCTAGGACATGTCCTACCCCAACTATAAATCTGTCCCCACATTTTAAATTTACCTCTCCCTCCAATGCAACATGGTTTTGCCCAGGTGCAAATGTTACTCCTTTTTTTATGCTTTGCTCTCCTTAATGACTCAGGCCCTATGTGTTCATAATATTCTCTGGCAAAAGTGAATTTTTTTATGAGTTTCGTCTTTTATTGATTGGTATCTTTTATGCTTTGAAGATATTAATAAATTGTATATATATGAAACGTGCAAAAGCAATATGATTTATTTGCTAATTTAATCTATTGATTTAAATAATTTGCTTTGGAATAAAGGAGTGCCGGACCTTATACCACCGCTGCTAAATTTGAGGATGTTACGCCTTCGTCGTAAATCTTATTTTCCTAACTTGTTTTTATTTAAAAACACCTTTTTTTTTTAAAAAAAAAAAAAGGAAAGTACAAAAAAAAAATCATAATATGTTATCATTTTCTAAAAAAAGACTTATCAACCAGTCCTATGTCGTTATTTTTGTTTTGTACACTAGGTTGTAAGCAGATAAAATAGAGTTGGCTCTGAAAACTTTAGCTATAATCTTAATAGGAGACACATTTTCCTCCATTGGAACTGTCCTACAATAAACAGACACCAGGGGGTAAATGTATCAAGCTTAGAGTTTTCCGGTGGGTTTGAAAAGTGGAGATGTTGCCTATAGCAACCAATCAGATTTTAGCTATCATTTTGTAGAATGTACTAAATAAATGATAGCTAAAACCTGATTTGTTTTTCAAACCCGCCGAAAAACACTCAGCTTGATACATTTACCCCTAGGGTCAAAGATGGTATCTCTTTCAGACATATTTTAGACAAGAACGACCCCTCTAAGTGGGACTATGGCTGGGTACACCCTACAAGTTTTGAACCCAATTATCGTGCTAATCACACGATAAACGACTGTTAGGTCTGATATCGCATTAGTGTGTACATTCCCACGATAATGTTTTATAGTTCCGTATCGTTTGATTTTAGAAATGGACTAAAAATCTCTATAAATGATGGAACAATGTCGTTCCAATTCTGCAGTGTGAACGCACTCACGACCAGCAGAATCCATAGGTCTGCATAGAGTTTTCACGGTCACAATCTTTTCAGCTGATGGTTATGATAGATGAAGAGCACAGATCTGAAGGTAAATCATGTAAAACATGTATAGTGTGTACACATGAATCGGCTGATCGGGACTTCAGTTGTTGGTAAAATAATTAATAATATCGCATTGGGAGAAATGTTCTGTAGTGTGTACCCAGCATAAGAGAGATTCCCCTCTTTCATCTATCCTGGGTTTGTTTACCATGAAAGGGAAGGAACGAGAGGAGTAGGTTATAGAGATGGAAAGATTAGTGAAAACGAGAGAACGATGGTGAGCATAAAGTGACTTGTGGTGACTGACACCATGAGACAGTCAGAAAGTTGAGGAGTTTGATGGAGACGTATATGAAAGCATAAAAAGAGATAGAAAAACAGGAAACACATCTAGAGAGAATAACAAGGCAGGAGAGCGAGGAAGAGATAGAAGGAAATTATAAAACAATAATTATAATTAACTTTCTGACGTGGCTCAGCGAAGCGATGTGTTAATTCCAAGTTCTCCCATATTTCAGCCCTGGAGAAGTGACTGATACAGGAAGTGGATAGAAAGGATTATACCAGAACCACACAAGTCCCAGACAAAGGACCCCCCCATTCATCTGACAGCTGGAAGGGGGAGGTGTTCCCTTGTAAGCTATAAGTGTTTGGTCATCTTATTTCACCTTTCCCTACAACATTTTGTAGCTGGATGAGTTCCAATTTCCCAGCTTTAAACTTATTTCCAAATCTACAAGACACATTTTTGTTGCATTCTCAGTTCCAACATAGAGCCTTATTCAGGGCCTGATGAAGGGCTCACGCCGCCCTAGGCTAATACACTCATAGCGCCCCCTTTGCCATCCAGGTCAGGCTAATACGCAGAAGGTTAAAAATAAACTTGTCCTTAATTTAAAATCCGGCATCTTCACCCCAGCCCTCCACCAATGTTTACGCTCCTCTGTTTTCAAAACCCCCATTCATTTGGCTTTTTAAGAGGGTCACAGCAATCTTTGTCCCTCATTTTATTGTCATTAAAATCAGAACTGTATAGAAGAACAAAGCCATGAACGAGCTCTGCTGAGGGTGAATGTATGAAGGGGTAGGAAGCTGTCATGTCTGAGCTTTTCACCATCCTTGTCTCACTTAAGCATTTAAGCACCTGCGCAAGGATGACTACTCTTCAGCCATTACCATACAAATACGTCACGATTAAAACCTTACATTTTTATTTCACGTTTTCTTTTTACTATTCTCTTACATTTTAAAATTAATTTCTGTTTACACCTCTCCTTGTCACAATTTTGCACCCCAAAAATGTTTGCATCCCCTCCCCACACACACACAAAAAAAGTATTGCCCCTTAGGCTGCAGCCTAGTGAGCCTACTGGGTAATCAGGCCCTGGCCTCATTAAGAGCAAAGCAGAAAAAGTTGCAAATTTGCTCCCGGACAAACCTTGTTGCAAAGTGTGCAAAAGTATTTATTTAATTTTTGCATGCAGGGAAGATACTGACTGTTTCTGCATGTAGCACACATACTGGGCAGCTCTATTTTTACACTGCAATTTAGAGTTGAGCTAGGACACGCCCCATCCGTACTCTAAATCTGGCCGATACATTGCAACTTGGTTTTTCCAAAGTGCAAATTTCCTCCCTTTCTGCTTTTCTTCTAGCTCTAAATGACGCCTATTATGTTGATAAAAGCTGAATAATTACATTCAGTTCCAAATCAATAACATCTATCAACATCTTTCATTCATTGGTCATGTTGACCCGTTAAATGCAGCTTTGTAATGTCAACCTTGAAATACTCTAGTTTGAAGGCTTCAGTTCAATACTAAGACATAAAGAGACAAATTTTATTACAAGCTTCAAATATCAAACTTGATTTTTCCAAAGAATGGAAACTCGAGCGTCCAGCTCACATAGAGGCATTCTGTGCGACACAATCACTGTACGTGTGTAATCACAGTCATTACTTATCCTCCGGATGAATCTTCCCCACTTACAAGATTGTTAAAAATATAACAATGATTATTTGCAGGATAAAAGTCTCAAATTGGTTTCTAAAAAAACAAACAGTTTAAACGGAAAATGTTCTTCCATTTAGGAATTAAATTCTGACGTATCTCAGAATCTGAAGGCATCAATATTCCAGCCAGACGTGAAGAGGGTCAAATAACTGACATAAAACAATCATCCTGAGGGTTTGATACTGTCCAGTTCAATCAGACATTGCAGTATATGTCATCACAGCCGTGTGACAGCTAAGGAGAGTGGATGCAATTTAAGGGTCAATCTGGTTACCCCATAGACGCACCCAGTAATTATCTATCTATCTATCTATCTATCTATCTATCTATCTATCTATCTCATATCTGTCTATCTATCTGTGAGGAGTTTGTATGTTTTCCCCATGCTTGCATGGGTTTCCTCCGGGTGCTCTGGTTTTCTCCCACACTCCAAACACATACTAGTAGGTTAATTGGCTGCTATCAAAATTGACCCTAGTCTCTGTCTGTGTGTGTGTGTGTCTGTATGTTAGGGAATTTAAACTGTAAGCTCCAATGGGGCAGGGACTGATGTGAGTGAGTTCTCTGTACAGCGCTGCGGAATCAGTGGTGCTATATAAATAAATAGTGGTGATGATGATGATCTGTCTCATATCTATCTTCATGACACATCCATCTTGGACCAAGCTCAGTATTTGCTGTGTGCCGCATTCTCCCACAGACAGGTAATCAGAGTCTATAACCAGTGATACCAGTGAGAGACACAGAGAGATACAGATGATGGATTCATACACCTTAGAATCAGGTCACCGTCACATCTCTGTATCCTGGAGCTCAGGGACCAAACTTTCCAGGTCACTCACCCCTGAGTCACTTCCTCCATATATGTCCCTGATGTGCTGCTGTGAGCATCCTGTGTTCTACGTTCTGCCGGCTGCAGTTACATGCTCCATGTCAGTGGTTTTGACACGTGAAATAAAAGGACATACATGCTACTATACATGTATTACAGAGTGCTATAAATGCAAGAACATCTCTTAAGATCAATGTAACATTATAACGGTAGGAATAACATAACAATTAATGTCAGTGTTAGTGCGTAACACTTGTCTCCAAGAGAGCCAGCATTTCTGGAGCACATAAACCCCTGATTAAGTGCTGGTTGCCATGTGCATTTAAAATACACACCTCATTGGCTGACAATGGGGACAGGTGGGTATGTTTATTAATTACATTTTAATTCAGGGCCACCTGAGTGCTTTTGCAGATCTTTGGCGTCGCAGTCCAGCGCCGTACTCACAGCCTATCACTAGGAGGAGAAACTGCGCTGACACCCACCCCCCCCCCCCCCCCACACACACCCCCGACTGTCCTCTCCCCACTAGTTCTACTCATGGTAAGACGCAGTAGAGGGGTGCATCATCCAAGGGATAGTGTCCGAGGGTGACGGGGGTGGCTAGGGCATCTAATAGCCTTCCACCAGCCCAGAAAAGGATCCTCGTTTTATATGATACATAATAAATAAAATCATAGACTGCATATGTTGTATGTTATATAGATTCACACAATAACAGTATCTGTTCATTGGTGTTATATAAAACAAGGCTATCCAACTGGTGGATGTGGCACTGGAAGACTTTCTTGGGCACTGGCTATCTAACAATCTCCATACCTTCTATCTATATATATATATATATATATATATATATTCATATATATATATATATATATATATATATATATATATATATATATATATATATATATGCCTAGTGGCGTGTGTTAGTCTGTCTGTGTGTGTGTGTGTGTGTGGAAAAAATAAAACCAAGCTGCAGCGCCACCTGCTGGGCGGAGTTATACACTGACCTACTAAATTTTTAGTGTGTGTGGGAAAAAAAATTCAGAAAGGGCTGAAATTTGGCATACTAAGATGTTTTTAATTTGTTAATTTAATTTGTTAATTGTTAAAAGTGTTTATAAAGACTTAAAAATATATATATATATATATTTCTTGAAGGAGAAGTGACAGTTGGGAGTGGTTGGTGGTTGCCGGGGGTGACAGTGGGGAGTGGTTGGTGGTTGCCGGGGGTGACAGAGTGAGAGGAGTGTGATACTCAGGACCACTGAGAGAGATCCCTGTGTCTGGATAGACATCTGTATAGATGTGGCGATAAAGATGAAGGATGAGGTGATGGAGAAAAATGATGAGGTGGTGACATGTGGACAAAACCACGTTAAAAAAGGGCGCTTATGTTGGGAAGTAACGCTCTTCCCCTGAGGGGGCCTGGGCTATGGCCCAAATGCATGACAAGAACCTTTTTAACACCTTAAGTAGCTTGATTTGACTAGAATGCATGAGTATCATGCACGGGTTTACTTGTATATAATTTGTTAATAGTTTGAGCACTTAGATGTAGTATAAATCATCACCATCATCATCAACATTTATTTATATAGCGGCAGCAAATTCCGCTGCCCTCTTCCTGTAAGCACTTGGCACTGATCTGGAATACGGATCCCAATACACAGGTTTCACTGAGGAAGAGACAATCCAATGCAAACGTGCACAAGCGAAACAGCGCTGATCCTCATTATACATTCTACAGGTCCCGCACCTTTCTGCCGAACGGAGACAGGATGCAGGGAGGGAGATGTTTGAAGGAAGACATACGCTGTAAAAATTCATGAGCTTAGAGACTAACTCGGTGTAAAGCAATCTGACAATTCAGTTAAACTGCACAGAATTTAATCCATCATAAATCTTTAGAGTTTCTGCATTGTAGATAAAGGGAATTATGGTAATTAGGATGCGGGGCATACAAAGGGTTATCCGTTTATTTGTAACTGTGAATGTCGTCTCCTGCTCACTTCTAGTTAATCAGAGAGAGGTCCGGCAGGATCAGGTCATTGTCCAGTTCTGCTGTTCATGTCGTACAAGAAGATTCCATCATTAGCCTTCACAATAACACTTTATGCAACATTGTAGCAAATTGGTCATTGCAGGGATTTAGTTGATTTCGTAGAAACTTTATATCCATTGCTGTCAATTATTTTTACTATGCTTCATTTATATAACACTGCAGTGTTGATTCCACCGATAGGACCACTTAGTTGTTCTAAAGCTTAATCATGGCATAACAGAGAGTGGGGAGAAAGACAGGTGGGTCATTCCATGTCAGTTCAACCAGGGTTGTTCACCACCCGTCTCAGATTTCTACAAAAATTTTTTAGATAAGAGAGGATGTCAAAACAACTATTTCTGCCAAATATCTAGACTGTCTGACAATTAGTTGATTATATATTGATTTTTCAATTTATTAAATAATTTACTAATCGCGCTTCTTTATCCAGTTTATTTGAAGTATTACGGGTGTTTATTAAGGAATCAACACAAAATTTGGACCCCTAAGGTAACTCTTCCTCCCGAATCCAAAAATGCAAACCAAATTACTGTATCTGCCTCATGTTTTGCGTTACGGCAAAAACGCACATTTTTCAAATATCATTAAAAACGCTAGATTCAATTGACATTAGGGATCTCATTTTTTTGGGGGTGTTTAAAAAAGGTATAAATTACTACCACAAAAAAAATCAGCCAGGTACTCTGTTTCATAGTGGAGAAAAAAAATAATGAAGTTGATGCTGATGTTCGATTACTGTTGTACCGCATACATAATTAACACAAGAAATCAGAATTAACTTTCCCAGCAATTTGTGGTACAGTAGCTCTTCTGTGGGGTCGGACCAGATGGGCGCCTTCACTCCCCCTGTGCACCAATGAGCCTTGGGCGCCCATGACCCTGTCGCCAGTTCACCTGTTGTCCTTTCTTGGGTCACTTTTGGTAGATACTAACCACTGCATACAGGGAACACCCCGTTTTGGAGATACTCTGACCCAGTCGTATAGCGATCACAATTCGCCCCCAAAGTTGCTCAGATCCTTACGCTTGCCAATATTTCCTGCTTGCAACACATGAACTTCAAGAACTGACTATTCATTTGCTGCCTAATATATCCCATCCCTTGACAGGTGCCACAGTAACGAGATAGTCAATGTTATTGATTTTGTCAGTGGTGTTAATGTTGGGGCTGGTCGGTAAATAAATACGCTCCCCTTTTACTAAAATACACCGAAATAAACCCCAGAGATGGGAAAAACTGTTTATGGAACGATAGTTTGGGAACATGACAAGAAACATTATTGAAGAATGTTTACATGAAATCTCACCTAGAGCTTGTCAGAAAGCCCCCGGGAGACCCCCATACAAAGTGGAGGAAAATTCTATGGCCTGATGAGAACAGGATTCCACATTTTGACCTAAACACCAGGTGCTATATTTGGCACAAGCCAACACTGCTCATCACCCCAAGGACACCTACCATGTAGCATTGTGCCGGAAGCATAATAATACTCTGGGGATGCTTCTCCGATCCGGGAACTAGAATACGTGTCAAAATAGATTGCACAATAGATAGAGCAGGATACAAATAAATCTTACCGAAAAAGCTGCGGTGGTCTGCAAAAGGCCGAGGACTAGGGAGAGGATTTACATTTCCACAGGACATTAACCCAAAGCAAACAGCTCAGTTCTTAATCCAATTGAGAGTCTGGAGAGGGATTTGAACATTGCAGTGACTTAAATACGAAAAAGTCCTGGAGTAGACTAGTCAAAACGCCTTAACTCCCATGAGAATCTATGGAATGGTTTAAAACCTTCTGTTCACCTCCGTTCTTATCACGCCTGACAAGAGCATAGAATGAGTGAAAATTGCAGCATTCGGATGTACAAATCTGGAAGAGACTCGATCAGAATTACAGCTGTAACTGCAGCTATAGGCCCAAGTATAAAAACAATGGGGGTGAAAACTTATGAAATCAGTTATTGTCTGTCTGTAATTATAATTAATTACAACTTGGCAGTTATTTTTTTTTTTTTCTATTACTGAGTATTTTGTATTGATCAGTGATAAATTATAATAAATAATATTATCAATTTTAAATCCATGATGTAATAAAATAATATCTGCAAAGGGGGTGAATATATTTATAGCCACAACAGTTTCATAATTAACAGATGACGGAATGGAAATTGTATATATCCTTGCAGGGGTTGACGTATCTATGCGTCATGGTATATTTGGGTACATAGGGTATACTGTTTCTATGTCTAAATAAAAAGAGAGAGGGGCAGTTGCTAAACAGGGCACAGATGAGAGAATTAAATGTTAGTGTCAGGGAGGTGGGTGATTTATTTGCGCCAGTTAATACATATATACATCTAATACAGTTTAATTGCGCTTCTCCTGTCATTGCATCCTGGAATCTAATCAGGCAGTGTGGAAACGCGACCATTGATTCTGACAATCTGAAAGATCACATGTCAGACAAATTCTAATCTCGCTCAGTAAATCTTTTGCAAAGATGATGCACTTCAGTGTCAGATCGGAGCCTGTACCAGATGCTAAACAGTGACGGAGGAAAAGGTAACGTGTGACCTCGAAAATCTCCAAAGAGGCACAGGAAAGCCGAAAAATGACTCACCAATAATATGTCACCAGCTGTACTGTAACAAGATATTGTGATATCACAGGACATTACTGTGTAGAGCATTGACTCACGTACACATGTCAGGTCAATAACATTCAGTGGTGAAACTAAGAGTTCAGAGGCAACTCTGAGGCTCCTATCAGAAATTAATTGCAGGGACGGGTTGAGCCTTTCCTTTTGTGAACCAATATCCAGCCTATCAAATCATTTGGAATTGGTGACATCAGAGCAAGAAATAGCTAAGAACTGCTAAAGGGATATATAGAGATATACGAGGGTCATAAAATAAACTGGGAAAATGGGTAGGTGGGGGAAAGAGAAGAGAGAATGGTATAAGGAAAGAAATACGATGGAGAGAGAAACATAGAAGAAGAGAGAGGATAAGGGAAGCAGAATGTGAGATGCTTTAGACCAAGAGATCATCAAGACATGTCAGATGTATGAAAGGAATTGGTGGCACGAAAATAGGATGAGAGATAAAGATATAACACAAAGAAATGCAACAGTGATTAATAATAGGTACACAGTGTGAATAAAGACAATAACATATAATAAAAATAATAATAATAATATAATAAATATTTAAAAATATCTAAAAAAAATTGTTGCAATAGTAACATTTTTAGAAAACTAGATATATAAATAGAGAAAACCAAAATAATAATGAAATAATAACAAAAATATTAGAAAAGTCTAATATATAATTAACACGCAAATAGCATAAGTTAATAAATGTAATAATAAAAGACAGATTAAAAAGTGGATAAAAAGAGATAATCAAGCAATGTATGTCATGATCTTTTTGTCGGTGGCTTTATGGTTTCTTTTGCAAGAAGGTTGTTGCCAGATTGCTGTGTATTTATACCCTTCAGGCCCTCTTGTTACCAAAATGTGGTGTTTTGATTGGCTGGTATGGGTGATACCATTAATGGTATGACTTACCTAGAGAATGTACAATGTGTAAGAAACCAGGACCTTTAAAGAGACTGCTCCATTTAGAGAAATGTTCCAGAACAAAAGAATCTGCAAAGGTATTGAAAATAGAACTAAACAACACAGATTCCCAGTGGATACTCAGTGGATACTCAGTGGAAAGGGATTTTTAAACTTACTCAAGAAATGGTAAAAAAAACCAATGTAGACCATCTACAAAATACTCAGCTGCAAAGCCTGTGTGCACCTCCCAAGAGAAAAAGTCTCTAAATTGGGAGTCGGAACAAGAGAAGGTGGTTTTGTAGGATAGAGTGAATGAAGTAAAGCTTACAGAATCTTTAACCATAAAACCTGCAAAGTAACATAAAGTCAGAGTGTGTATCTCGATGAATCCTCTCCATCCAAAAATTATAATTTCAGCAACCGATGATGAGACAAGACCAGTATGTGTGACGGGGGAGCAGAACATCTGAAATCAGCCCAACGTGTAACCGTGTGATTCTAAGTCCACAAAACTCTCCTCGGACATAATGACTCACAGAGAAAACTCAACACCAAAGGTCAAACCAGATCACAAAGGGAACGACAGCCATGCCCTCATACCCACTTAGACACAAGAGATATTGGACCCTAGCTCTCGGGAAAAGATGAATCTGTCACCAATAGAGAAAGATAAGGAATAAGGAACGGAGGCATAAGAGGAAATAGATTCCTCAGAACAGGAACATAATTATACCAAGTAAAAGTAACAGAATGAAAATGAAATACATGAGGATGGAGATGTTGAGATTATAGAACTAAACTAGTTGCCAAAGGATACTCACAAAAATTTGATTAAGACAAAAATTGTTACTGTATTGACCAAGTCACTCTGAGGATATCATCAGGAACTTACAGATTGAATTTTGTGGAATAATCTTTTTACTGTTGAGTGGGGTTGTGGGGTTGTTGCAGTTAAAGTTAGGGGTAGTGGGTTAGGGTTTGGGTTAGAGTTAGTATTTTAAGGTGTTAGGGTTAGAGCTAAGGTCCACCTCCCCCGGTATTTCCCGGGAGAGGTGGGCGTGCAGGGGTGGGGCTTGACAAATGGCATCATTTTGACCCCGCCCCATCGCTAAGATGATGCGATAGTAGTGTCATTAAACCCTGTCCCCGCCATGTATCTATTGCGGGGACAAGAACCGGGAGGTTGCCCTGCTCTCCCAGGAGCCCGGGAGGTCTCCCAGAAATACAGGCATCTCCCAGACATTCCGGGAGAGTAGGCAACTATGCGTTAAAGACAGGCAGCTAATGAATCTCTAGAGACTGAACTGTCTTTTACATTTCTGTCTCCATTACTGAAGTCATGTTGTCTTACCTGTCAGCCTTTGATTAAATCTTGGTCTCCATGAAAATGGCCACCTCCATAGGCATCAATACATGGACATAGGACACAATTTCTGAACAGTGTCATCATGCCACAGATGGCGAAGCCACCCACGTCTTGTACTGGCTCAGTATCAGGGAGAATGCCAGACTCTTCAGGGAGTGAGGGAGATCACCCTATTTCAGGGAGTCTCCCTGACATCAGGGAGAGTTGGCAAGTATGTGGTATCATAATAATCATTCATCTTTATACCAGGCTTCCAGTACCTGCAAAAGATACGCCACCTAAGAAGCGTATCGGGAGATGAGTCCATGTCTAATTAGGTCACATCTCCGCCATTATTGTACAGTTTATATATTCCCACCCTTATGGCTCCTCTCCAGAACTAAGGGGCTGCAAGTTCAACTTTGCATTTTATTATAATTTAGTGAACTACATCCAAAATTAAATTGTAAGCTGCGGGTGGCGTTCTCCTTTAAGAAATGCAAACAATGCAACTTATGTTTTTATGCCAAACATTATCACTCAAATCTCTTCAGTTATAATTCATTTTTAGAAGCAATAATGCTCTTCACATTCAAAGGAAAAAAAGTAATCTATTGCAGAGTTAAAAATAAAAAAAAGATCTCAGTTGGAATAAAAGAGCCAGCGGGAAGTAAAAGATCTGATGTAATAATGTGTCCTAGCAGTCTCGCCCTGATATAAAGGGTGTTATAACAAGCACTTACTGTCGCCCATTTATACCGAGTGACAGTGATATCATCTCTACCCAAGCAAAGGTGAAATCTGGGCTGCTCTGTCTCTTATCTCCCGCTATTGTTCCTGAGTCACCTTCAGAGGCTGCAGACGCATGTAATAGGTCTGAACAGTGGTAATTACGGAAAATGTACATGCAAATATAAATAAACAGTGTATTGTGCAACTGGCTTGTCAGAGAAGCCTTTATTCTGCTGACAGGTTATGAATGGGTTTTGCTTTTTGTGTTTGTTGTCTGGGAGCTTCACTGATAGTTTAGAATTGCGCCAATGGATGACTTGTATAGGTCCTATTTATCAGCTTGGTAAATTCATTTCCTGTCACATATATGAATAGATATCAGTTTCAGTGAATGAAGAATTTGTTTCCTTGGTTGCATTCCATTAATTCTTCAGGGAGAATTGCTGGGTACTCTGGATCATGTTTTATCTTACAAAAGAACATCGCATCTGTTGAATTCGTTTTCTAAACTTCCTAAAAATATCACGACCAACGATAGAACGGTATTGGGTGAAAGTGTGTGCACATTCAGGACCAGCAGCGTAGGCAGATATCTGTACAGTGTACAGAGTCACTATCTTTTCAGCAGATGGTTATGAGAGATGAAGATCACAGATATGAAGGTAAATCGTGTAGGTGTGTACACAGGAATCGGTATGTTCATCGGGACTTTCAGTTGTTGATGAAGTCATTGCAGAAATTGAAGTGAGATTGCTTAACTGTCACCGAAGCAGCACAGTCGGATACTATGGGACCCTGTGAGCATGGGGTCCAGTCTATCCCATTTGGAGGCCCCCGATCTGCACTCCAGAGCAGTGAATCATTGTTTATGGTCTCAGTTCCAGAACTGAAAAGAAAGCTCAAACAGTTCTCTCTGAAAGACCAACAGAACTGAAAAGTCCAAACAGGGCATCACTGTACAGGTGTCGGCCCCTAGGCATTCTCTGAAGAGCTGAACGAGCCACCTACAGAGGGTATTGACACACATTGCCAATCCCTTTCCCCCTCCAATTTAGCTATGGTGCCTAGTGACTGTATTGTACATCCCTGTCAATGCTTCCTAGGGAGTATATCTGAAGATACAGCCAGTATAATTAGGCTACATCTCCAGGTGGTATGTAACACAGCTACATGCCCCCCACTATACTCATCTTATACCTGGCCGCCTTTGTTCTGCCTGTAAGTAGCTGCAAGCCTAAGATATGCTAAATTCTAAATGTGGCCTCATTTTGGTGTGCATACACAGCCTGAAAATGTGTATTTGGCTTAACTGAAAATAAGTCTCTCAATATATAACTAACAATAGGGTACAAAAGGGGGGTGGAGGGGAGGTAACTACAAGTGCTTAATAAAAAAAGGTCACACTTACACTTATTTACTAATAAAAGCAGATGTCTTAGTTGTGTACATTTGCACATTTATGTCTAAGCCAACCATACATGGGAAGGTGCTTCTGCCATCAGGACGACACTCACTCTTACTAATCATAGGGTTACATAACCATTTACAAACTGAGAGTAAAACATACCAGGAGGTCACCCCAAACCATCGGGTAGGGCAGGTAAGGCTTTGCCCTAGTAATAGAGATGCTAAAACCAGATACCTATTGTTTCTCAAACTGGTTCATTGAATTGGTACCAACAGTTGAATATTGAACATGCTGTAGACTTCTTTTTGGACAACATGTTGTAGACTTGTTTTTGAGAACATATTGTAGACTGGTTTTGGAGAACATGTTGTAGACTGGCTTTGGAGAACATGTTGTAGACTTCTTTTTGGAGAACATGTTGTAGACTGGTTTTGGAGAACATGTTGTAGACTTCTTTTTGGAGAACATGTTGTAGACTGGTTTTGGAGAACATGTTGTAGACTGGCTTTGGAGAACATGTTGTAGACTGGCTTTGGAGAACATGTTGTAGACTGGTTTTAGAGAACATGTTGTAGACTGGTTTTAGAGAACATGTTGTTGTAGACTGGTTTTAGAGAACATGTTGTTGTAGACTGGTTTTAGAGAACATGTTGTTGTAGACTGGTTTTGGAGAACATGTTGTAGACTGGTTTTGGAGAACATGTTGTAGACTGGTTTTGGAGAACATGTTGTAGACTGGTTTTGGAGAACATGTTGTAGACTGGCTTTGGAGAACATGTTGTAGACTGGCTTTGGAGAACATGTTGTAGACTGGTTTTGGAGAACATGTTGTAGACTGGCTTTGGAGAACATGTTGTAGACTGGTTTTGGAGAACATGTTGTAGATTGGTTTTAGAGAACATGTTGTAGGCTTGTTTTGGTGAACTTGTCTACAATTAGGGTTTGATTTAACGATTACAAGTATTTTCTATCTACTCCCTCTTTCTTAACACCTACAACCCGCTTTCCTGGCATCTGCCTGAGAACCATTTGGTGGAGAAAAGGTTTTATTAATAGCAGAAAACCACCCAAGCATATCTCAGGTTTTCAGTAGAGGGGGATGTTCTCAGACAGTTTTTACAACGTGAAAACATCTTCCATAGTCCACAAGAAGCCTCACTGTCAACATTCTGCCATAGAGATTTTAGTTATTGGTTATAAATGACAACCAGATGCTAATTAAAAGCAAAGAGGAACACCAATGTAGTGTACAGTATATAATATTTAATTCCAGATAATCAATAGTAATTGTAGAACTCTGCTGTCACCTTTAGCTACAATAAACCCTCAAAACATCATAAAAAAATGTTGTATGTAACACATTTGTATCTTACAGCGCATGTTACATATTGTAGCTTTTCTACTATTCCTAACATTTTGCTAACAGGTGAAACATGCATAAAATAGAGTCAGAATAAAAGCTGATAGTCACAACATACTGTAACCATTAAAAATGTATAAAGAGTATAAACAGTAATATATACGATGTTCACACTCCAAAAATAGTCACACATCACTAATCATAGGGTTACATAACCATTTACAAACTGAGAGTAAAACATACCAGGAGGTCACCCCAAACCATCGGGTAGGGCAGGTAAGGCTTTGCCCTAGTAATAGAGATGCTAAAACCAGATACCTATTGTTTCTCAAACTGGTTCATTGAATTGGTACCAACAGTTGAATATTGAACATGCTGTAGACTTCTTTTTGGACAACATGTTGTAGACTTGTTTTTGAGAACATATTGTAGACTGGTTTTGGAGAACATGTTGTAGACTGGCTTTGGAGAACATGTTGTAGACTGGCTTTGGAGAACATGTTGTAGACTTCTTTTTGGAGAACATGTTGTAGACTGGTTTTGGAGAACATGTTGTAGACTTCTTTTTGGAGAACATGTTGTAGACTGGTTTTGGAGAACATGTTGTAGACTGGCTTTGGAGAACATGTTGTAGACTGGCTTTGGAGAACATGTTGTAGACTGGTTTTAGAGAACATGTTGTAGACTGGTTTTAGAGAACATGTTGTTGTAGACTGGTTTTAGAGAACATGTTGTTGTAGACTGGTTTTAGAGAACATGTTGTTGTAGACTGGTTTTAGAGAACATGTTGTTGTAGACTGGTTTTAGAGAACATGTTGTTGTAGACTGGTTTTGGAGAACATGTTGTAGACTGGTTTTGGAGAACATGTTGTAGACTGGTTTTGGAGAACATGTTGTAGACTGGTTTTGGAGAACATGTTGTAGACTGGCTTTGGAGAACATGTTGTAGACTGGTTTTGGAGAACATGTTGTAGACTGGCTTTGGAGAACATGTTGTAGACTGGTTTTGGAGAACATGTTGTAGATTGGTTTTAGAGAACATGTTGTAGGCTTGTTTTGGTGAACTTGTCTACAATTAGGGTTTGATTTAACGATTACAAGTATTTTCTATCTACTCCCTCTTTCTTAACACCTACAACCCGCTTTCCTGGCATCTGCCTGAGAACCATTTGGTGGAGAAAAGGTTTTATTAATAGCAGAAAACCACCAAAGCATATCTCAGGTTTTCAGTAGAGGGGGATGTTCTCAGACAGTTTTTACAACGTGAAAACATCTTCCATAGTCCACAAGAAGCCTCACTGTCAACATTCTGCCATAGAGATTTTAGTTATTGGTTATAAATGACAACCAGATGCTAATTAAAAGCAAAGAGGAACACCAATGTAGTGTACAGTATATAATATTTAATTCCAGATAATCAATAGTAATTGTAGAACTCTGCTGTCACCTTTAGCTACAATAAACCCTCAAAACATCATAAAAAAATGTTGTATGTAACACATTTGTATCTTACAGCGCATGTTACATATTGTAGCTTTTCTACTATTCCTAACATTTTGCTAACAGGTGAAACATGCATAAAATAGAGTCAGAATAAAAGCTGATAGTCACAACATACTGTAACCATTAAAAATGTATAAAGAGTATAAACAGTAATATATACGATGTTCACACTCCAAAAATAGTCACACATCTTCATCTCTGCCTTTACATTATTTCTATCCATCAAACTTATTACCTTCTCGTAGCAGGAGACCTCATTGCTTGTGCAACAAGACGCATGCCTTCCTTACAATTGCCGATGTATCTTTTTCAGTGACACAACAGTTACCAGTGAGAGATATGTTACAAAAACTGATGAATATTTACCAAAATCCCAGTGGCTGGTCTCATAGTGGTATATACTACGTAAACACGGTTCCTTGTCTCAGTAACGTTCAGCTGTTTCACAGACGATGCATGACATGCAGAAGTCAGCATTAACAAGTATAGACAGCAAAATGATATTCCCAACAAACACATGAATCCTCATTAACGGTGGAGATGCCTAATATTTACTGGTGATTCTATGAGCGACAATTTCAACAAAGCAGAGAATTATCCAGCAACAAATGTTAAATATATAATGCTGATAAAGTGTGTTATAGTTTTCAGACTAATACACTTAGAGACTTGGAGATGCTCTAACGAGAATTATATGTATATTACATGTATAAAATAAAACCTAGATAAGCTAATATTTTGGAATATGTTCTGCAAAATATTTGCATCTTTTCGCATTTTGCTGTGTAATTTTGCACATTTAGCAAGTGGAATGTCACCTTATCGCAGCAGAATGATGGATGTTGTTCTATTCATAGACTGTAAATCCAGTGAAATGTCAATTTAGAAACACAGCTCAGAATGGCAAAGCAATAGCCAAACTTGATGATTTTGGGCTTATTTCAATAAGGCCCGCAAAATAGTGTTTTTTTTTAAAGATGCACTTACATCTGTTTATACACACGTCCGTATTCAGCAAGGAGCGGATGTAAAGATACGTTTGTTGATGAATGTGGGTGTCTAGCACCGCTCTGCTCTAATAGACAATACGCTGCAGGATACGTCTAATATATGTATGGAATATAAAGTCTCAAAATGATGCACATAAAAAAAATAAAGTGTTCAATGATAGTCACCTGTTATAATAGTCATTAATGCCAAAATTATTAAAATAAAAATGTTTCATTTTTTTTAACTCCAAAACATTTATCATGATGTTATTAATGTCTACTGTACATAAAATGCATTTTGCAGTTGCTGCTGATTGCACACACATGTCCTAGCTGTATACACAGCCGTCATCACGATCAGTCGGCACTTATGTCGTCCCTGTAGTTGGTGCAAGTGTTACAACAGGGAAACACCTACCTTTGAGATGCTCAAAGTTTGAATCTGGCGCTGCTGCGTGCGCTCTATCTTGGCACGCCCCTACCGTACACTGACTACGGGTATGCGCCCATTTCCCTCCGCGTTTCATCAAGATTCATTGGACGTTGCTGCATTCTCTAGTGTACAGTCCTTTTTCTGGGCATGCGCAGAGCGATCTTATGCAAAATATAGCAGGTACAGGGACTGATTAGGGTTCTGGCCGCCCTAGGCTAATACACCCATAGTGCCCCCCCCCCCCAAATCATTAAAGGAAAATTCAGGAGTATTTTCCAGCAAACAAATTTAGACAGATTCTCTTACCTGTTCTTTCTTCTTTGTTCTTGTAGCTTTGTTGTTGTTTCGCTGTCTGCTGGAAAATTGGGGTCCTGTTTTGAAAATGTGCAAACATTACAAACCCTCAATGATTAGGCTTTTTAGAGAGCATCCTCATGAACGCCACACAATGCAGAGATCATACCCCCCACAAACAGCCAGTTCATGGACCCCCAACCATTTCATCACACCACAGCGGCCAATTTATGACTCCTCTGCACACTGCCCCCCAGAACACATTCTGTCCCCCTTTCTGCACACACTCTGTCCCCCCAGAACACACTCTGTCCCCCTTTCTGCACACTCTCTGTCCCCCTTTCTGCACACACACTGCCCCCTTCTGCAAACACTCTGTCCCTCCATTTTGCACAAACACAAATCTACTTATCTGTCTTCTTCTCTTCCGCCGGCAGTCAGCTCCTGTCACTGCAACTCCTTACTGACACAGTCGGGAAGTGATGATGACATCAGCAAGTGAGTGGGGAGAGGGGGAAGAGGGAGGAGAGGGGAGTAGGGAGCAACATTGTGGAGGAGGGGGGAGGGGCAGCTCCGTGTGCATGAAAATCAATAGTAACATTAAATGCTACTAGCGTTGCACCCCACCAAGGTCCCAGAGCCCCAGGCTGCAGCCTGATAAGCCTATTGGTTGGTCAGGCCCTGAGCACGTATCAGCATTTACGCTCCTTAATCAATTGAGCCCTTTATCTTTGGCACATCACACTTCTGCAAAACTCGACGATTCTACATATTGCACCACAACATTGTCCCTCTGTACCTAGTATATAAGTTAACCATATGTGGTTTAGTTTATGCAGAGAATATTTTATTTCAGCCAATTTTTCTATGTGTAATCTGCAGTAGAGCATAGATGCATCTGAGAGAGTGCGTGTTGGATAGAGGCTGGACATAAAATACATTACTTAGCCTCGATGAACTCGCTTTTGTTTCAATTTTGCAACTTTCAGCTTCTCCGTGGGTCAGACGCAGGGGAGTATGATGAAGAAATCATGCCATCATGAACCCACCCAAACTCAATCCTACAATTTTCGGCATTGTGTAGCAGGGCCATGAAGATGAGATTTGGAACGATTCACCAAGGAAGTTGGCGGGATCCAGAAGTGTTTACTCCCAGAAATTTTGGGAGAGTAGGCAATATAATTTAAAGTGACACAGTATCTCAGCGATCAATTAATTAATGATATGACAGAATCCTACACCTCGAACAGTTCATACTGAGCACTGAGGGCAATTTTCTGAAGGGTTCCCACATGTACATAGTTTAGTGACATCACAACTCAGTTTTATATTGCAAAACTCTCCAATAGTTTACTATATATTACCTATCATCATCATCTTCATCATCATCTATTTATATAGTACCACTAATTCCGAGGCGCTGTACAGAGAACTCACTCATATCAGTCCCTGCCCCATTGGAGCTTGCAGTCTAAATTCCCTAACACACTCATACACACACAGAGAGAGACTAAGGTCAATTTAATAGCAGCCAATTAACCTACTAGTGTTATGACTAGCGGTCTTATCATAAACCCGTAGAACTAGGTGGAGAGTTCTTCACCTTTAGCAGCCGCCTTTCCCGTAGAGCTCGCTATGCTCACAGGTACTTGGATGCCCCCAGGTTTTATACTCACAGTAGTACAAGTGTATGAACGTAGCGTCTAGCGAGGTCAGGAAACAAGCCGAGGTCTAGGTCCGAAGCAGGTAGCGTGGTCAGAGTCAGGCAAGGTGTCAGAGCTGGCAGCAAACAAGGAGAATCCAGGGACAAAGCAAAGGGTCAGGGCAACAGGCAAGAAGCAAATCCAATAAAACGAAGCCAAGGGTCATACACGGAGAATCCAAATAGCAACACAGGTTCAAGCACAGGAGCAGGCTAAGACACAGGAACTCGAACTATAACCGTCAGGGAGGCTAAGCCTTAAATACAGATACTGGCCAATGGGAGCAGAAATGTAATCAGCCACAGGGGCTGCTTCATAGATGGCACCTGAAACAATTGCGCACGCGCCCGACTACACCTATTGCCGGGACGCGCCACTACCTACTACAGCGTCCCGACCATTGCCTAGGCAACGGCTGGGACGAGACCCAGAAATGACGTTCCAGTCGTCATAGCGACGGCCGGGCCGCAGGTGAGAAAGTCGCGGTGGCTGAGCACCACCGCAGCTTGTAACAACTAGTATGTTTTTGGAGTGTGGGAGGAAACCAGAGCACTCGGAGGAAACCCACGCAAACACGGGGAGATCATACAAACTCCACACAGATAAGGCCATGGTCGGGAATCGAACTCATGACCCCACTGCAGCAGTGCTAACCACTAAGCCACCGTGCTGACTATCTTTTGAATTTCTTACATGCACATTAATGATTAGTGAATATTTGGTTTACATAACTATCCAGCCAAAACTTTACATTTTTCTAAAACTTTCAGCCAGCGTATTGACATCCTGCTGAAATCATTAAACTCTTGACGGTTGGGTTGTGATTGAAGCATAGGATGGAGTCCAGCTCAAGCTCTTCATATTAGTGTTCCAGGAGGTTTTTGTTTGCAGATTGTGGCCAGAGGGGTTTTCTCATTCGCTTGACATGTCGCCGTCATCACTTATATTCCCTAGACCAGTGGCACCGTAAAGGCCAACTGTCCCGGAGTGTCTGGGAGACTCCGGAAATCCGGGTAGGTCTCCCGGACTCCCGGGAGAGCAGGCAAGTATCCCGCATACTGCTATTTGATGGCCAAAATGATGCAATTCACTGTGAATCGCGTTATTTTGGCCCCGCCCGTGACAAAATTACATTTGACGGCCTCCCGCCCTCCAACCACGCCCACTGCCCGAGATCTACCTGAATTAACTGTTCAAAGGTTAGCAAGTATGCGTAAAGTTAGCGTGAATAAGGACAGAATCTTGAAATTTGCTGATTTGTTTTGTTTATCTCTAGTACACACAAATAATCAATAAACAGATATTTACTGTATCATAGTATCATACTGCACAAAGTGGCATTTTTGGGGGGCTATTTGGAGTGAATTTGCATTGAATGGCAGCAAATATTCAAATTTGTTTTAAAATATCCCTGATTATGCAAGTTCCCCAAATATTTATATCGTCTGATGAATTACAATACAACTTATTCACCCATCTGTAAGGGGGAGAGTCTATAACTGTCTGATCAGTGTACGATTTTACACCATTTTCTACTTTAAAATCTTTAGGATGTACAAATGTATTTTTGCTTCTTTCTTTATTGTTTAAAGCTTTTTTTTTTTCTCAAGTTTTTTTAGTACATTTTATAAGTCATTTTCTATTCTATTCTGACAGGATAATTTTCTTCTCTTTGAATGAGGAACCATAAATGTATGTAAAGAACATTATCCTGTTTTTTATTAAAGTGACATTTTATTGTTGTGTAACTTATTTTTTTACACCTAGAAGTCGCTCTATTGTCTTTTCCTTTTTTTTTATGAAGTGCACATTAGTGATTACTGAATCTCCTATTGGCTTATGTCACTCCATTTAAGTTTTACTCATTAGTATAAAAATAGATGGAAGCAGACAAAAATTGTGGCATAATGTCATAAAATATGCAGTAAAACAAGGAAAATCTTAAAGACAAGTTACTGTAACATTTCCCTTCCACCTTTGTCATGTAACCTCCCCTATGTGGTATCACGTCATCATATTATGAGTTTTCTGCTCTGTTTGGCAGTAGATGTGTATTTCTTTATGTAGCAATAGACCAGTGAAAACAAATACACTGCTGCGTATCAAACAGATGTCTACATTTTATATATTGAACTCTTTTCTGAGCTGCTTGGGATAACATTGGCTCCACCTGCATTCTGCCAGTAGATAAATAATCCTGAGAGAGGTAAGCCCGGCTCGGCCCTTCCTCTCTCAGGATGCCACCAAAACTATTATCCATGCACTTATCTTTTCCCATCTTGATTATTGTAACCTTCTTCTTACTGTCTTCCCCCACTCCCATCTCGCCCCCCTTCGTTCTATACTCTATGCAGCTGTAAGACTTATCTTCCTTTCTCGCCGCTCCTCCTCTGCCTCCCCACTCTGCTTTGCCTTATTATGGCTCCCCATCCCCTACAGAATCCTTTTCAAACTCCTCACCCTCACCTACAAGGCTCTCTCCCAGTCTACTGCCCCATAGATCTCCAACCTCCTCTCCATTTACACTCCATCCCCGGTGCTCAGTCAATGACCAGCTTCTCTACTAGACTCTGATCACCTAATTCCACTCTAGAGTCCAAGATTTCTTCCGTGCTACCCCCCTTCACTGGAACAACCTCCCATGCTCCATCCGTCTGTCCCCTAATTTGTGCACCTTCAGACGGGCACTTAAAACTCACCTGTTTCTTAAAGACCACCAGCCATCCACCTAACCCTTCCTCGATCTCCTCCACTCGTTCTTATCTCCTCTCTCCTCCTAGCCTTCTCTTCACTCCTCCTGTGCTATATCCTCCCCTGACTCCCCTCTGTGCCTGATGTCTGTTTACCCTCCCTTAGAATGTAAGCTCTTATGAGCAGGGCCCTCTTCCCTCCTGTCTCTATACTTATTCTTTCGCTAAAACTCCACTACAATAGCCATGTCTGGAGTTTCTGAAGTCTTGGCATTATTCGTTATTATTCTACTGTTTATAATGTGTACAAAGCAATAGACCTGTGGAGACAGATAAACTGCAGCATAACATACACAATTCAAAATTTTTAGCATAAACCTCACAAAACATATCCAGTTTTCTGAGCTGCTTGGGATATCACTGGCTCCATTGGTAATCTGCCAGTAGATGTGTATTTTTTTTTTCTCAGCAATAGACCTGTGGAGACAAATACACTGTCACATAACATATAGAATCTACATTTCTGCCATAGGATCCACAAAATGCCTCCAGTTTTCTGAGCTGCTTGGGATAACATTGGCTCCACCAGTAATCTGCCAGTAGATGTGTATTTCTTTATGTAGCAATAGAAATTTGGACACAAACACTCTATTAAAAAGTACATTGTTCTACATTTTTATCATAGGATCTATTAAACTTATCCAGTGAAGGGGTTAATTGAAGTATGTATTCACAATGAGCTCATGAGTCATCTCTCATTATTCTAAAATTACACCGTGATTAACTACTGCAGTTTAGTGTCTTCCATATTATCGCACATTAATTCCCTAGTTAATTTGCATGACCTTATCCACTGTTATGTTGTGTGTTTACTAATGAGATTTAAGCAATGACATACTAAGTGACCTATGAACCATATCACAAAACTCTACGTCAGTTCAGCAATTCAGTGAACACCAGTGGGAATTGCCTTATGGGAAGTGTACCCACCTCAGACTACAAGATGTAGGGGCAGTAAATGGTTTGGATTGTCCCACTCAGCTAGATCGACAGAAGAGCTCTTGGACAAGATACCGGCACATGGATTGTGGGTATGAGAAGGCAAATAATGGTACTGTACTAAATGGTGAGCACTACATTTAGAATTATTAGCACCATCAATGAAACTAGGCAATGTCTTAAGTATTTTATACAAATACAAAGGGGAAATCCATAATAATGACTTAGAAGTTCCTTAAAATGGATACATTGTCAAGTTGAACTAAACATACTTCATTATGGGCCTGATTCATTAAGGATCTTAACTTGAGAAACCGCTTATTTCAGTCTCCTGGACAAAACCATGTTAAAATGCAAGGGGGGCAAATTAGTATTCTGTTTTGCTCATAAGTTAAATACTGACTGTTTTTTCATATAGCACACAGATACTTGATAGCTTATTTGTACACTGAAATTTAATGTTGATATTTGTGTGCTACATGAAAAAACAGTCAGTATTTAATTTATGTGCAAAACAGAATACTAATTTGCACCCCTTGCATTGTAGCATGGTTTTGTCCAGGAGACTGAAATAAGTAGTTTCTCAAGTTAAGATCCTTAATGAATCAGGCCCTATGTTACTCTGTATATAAATGTTTACTGACATGGCACTACAAGGTGTACGAGCCACCTAACAACGCAAAGGACAATCAATTTGTCAAGGGCAGCTTCAAATATAAAAATGCAATAGGTTAAAGGCCCCTGACTCAAGAGCTTACAATCTAACTACAATCTAACTAGGTGGTTAAAGAGATACACGGACAGATGATACGGTAAACTGTGTTCAGCTTTTTAAGGAGCTGATCACAATGAAATACTATTAAATTTAAATCTTTCAAGCACCTTTCTCTCCTCCATATACTAAAATCTTCCCAGCACGGTCCTCAGATTATTTTATATCAGGATATTTAAATATGTATCTCACATTTGCAGGTGGCTGTATTCATACCGGGCAGCGTAAAGAATATTGTGAAATTGACCGTCATGCTCTATTTTGTATGTAATACTTTATATAAATGCACATACACAAACACATATATAGCCAGGCTCATTATTATGCAAGAATCCCACTAAAACATAAACCCGTTGATGCATAAAGATGCTCTGATTGAATCCCAAGTTGTAATTCACTCAATCGGTTCTGGTGCCATTCTAAATTACAGTACACAGCGCGGCTAAATTGCATTAAAATGGAAAGCAACAACCAAGCCAGGAGTTTGTTATTCCAAACCTCTGTGACCTCTGTTGTCCAATATTCCATTTTATGAATACCCCGTTATGATAGAAATAGTTTAATATGAGCCAGCTAAGCTTTAAGCCCGAGCGCTTTCCGTTCCAGAATCCGCGGCAACTCCTTTCCAGCGGTGATTCAAGAGCGGGTTAATTATTAAATGCGATGGAAAACATTACAGAGAGAATTAAATAGTGGAAATAATCATTTGCTATATATTACCATTCCCATTTTCTAAACTGCGCGCGTATTCCAGCATTGCGAAGGGCCATTGTTGTATCATCAGTTAAAGTTTAATGTTGCCGTCTGGCATTTTAAAGACACCGGGCCTGACACTTCAGGAGGAATTTGTACAAAATATGCTGACGGCTTCCTGGATTTATGCTCTTGCTATGAACTCCTTACATCTATTTGAATAAGACTGGGGAAATCGTATTTTAGTCTTTCTTTTCAGACTGTAATACTTAGTGTGGAGGCGCTGTGTGTGTGTTTTTGTAAATTCAGTTGTTTTTTTCCCCTTGTTTTTGTTGTATTTTTTCACAAGTCGTCAAGTGTATTTTGTTTGAAAAGTGCCAGGGAGGAAGCGGCGGTGTGTCACATAGAGGGAATAGAATACATTTCATTATATGTATAAAAATATATATAAATATATATATATATAAGCTGTCTGGGAGCGCTATACTATTAATACAAAAATGTATCAAGTGTAGGATCCAACTACTAAGCGAAATGCAAAGAAAATCAGTAACAAGCGATCAGGGAATTGCTCAAGACTGTTAAGTTAATCTTTATTTAAGAGAGGGGGGACTGTTATATTATAACTCTGGTACACAGAACAGGGACAGGTCACACTTCCAGTTGCTTATTTCAGGAGTACTGGGCACACGTGTCCTTTCCTGTAAGCAATCAGAGATTAGGGGACCTATTTATGAAAGGGAGAAGTACCCTTACTACCAGCAAAAAAAAGGTTTTCAACTGTTATAGGGCTCATTATAGCATTTGCACAGGGTAGTATAATTAACAATTACCACGGCGGTACAATTATCTGTTCTGTTAAGAAGCATTGCATGTAACCTAATTTTTTTGCCAAAAGTCAGGTGAATTTCGTCTCACAATGGGCAAATCGCAGATAAACTTATTTTTTATAAAACTCAACCTGCAGAACACGATTTACTTTAATTCATCCTCTCCGCTCTCTATCATCCATCTGCAATCTCTGTTCTAGCAGTAGACAGTGAAAGCTAGGCAAGGTGCTTTAAAAGTTAAAACATTTTGATTTTGAGTGTGCTGATATATTTTGTCTTCTTAGAGAGTTTTCTAATTCATTTGTTATTTTTTGCTTTTTTTATGATATTAGTTTATAGTTAATTTAAAATGTATAATGTATATATTTTTATAGGAATGAGGAGGAGACTGAACAGGAGCTGAATTAGTCTTAACCAGTTCCCCCCTTTGACTAGCCCTCAGAGGAGCAGGTCAGGCAGTTAGAGTGACAAAACTGTTATCAGCCCTTGAGGAGCATCACCCTCCGGCTGCTGTGAGCATTCAACCCCCAAGGTAGCAAACAGTTCAGGTTCTGGTGAGCGATGGAAACTTTCCAGACCTGGCAGAGAGTCTCAGCTCAACTGTGATGGGACGGGGATGTTCCTGCTGTTTTGACCACTTTATCATAGGATGCCCTCCATTCTGCAGTTTCCAGGATAACAACGTCCACATCATCTGTAGAGCCCTAGTACCGACAAATCCCTCATCAGTAGTCCCTGTGGACCCTTTATCTCTCTCCTTACCAGGATTTATCTTGGGACAGTATGTTCAAACAAGCATGGGTGTCCTGGCTCCAATGTCTGCAGCATCTGTTATAGATGTGGGTAACCCAGAGTCCTCCCCACTCATGTCTCTGGCAGTGTTTCAATTGTCAAGAGGAGGCTGTGTGATGGACTCAGTGACGATTACCTGCAATGAGTGCTGTGCATCTGTACAGAGATACAGACACTGGGGAGCATGGGCAGCAACGACCTCCACCAACAGTTTAGAACTTGATTTGGGATTTTCATCTATTAGTCCGGGGATGTGTATAATTAATTTAGGCCTAGTTAAAAAAATGCATAAACTAATTTGACAGCTGTTGCCCACTCTCTTTATGTTGGCTAAAGTTGTTATTTTCAGGAAATGGATGTCCATACCTTGGAGATTGGATTACCTGGTCAATGATATAGTTGGCCACAAGGGTTGGGTACGCTTTACCTATTACCAGTATTGCAACAGGGAGAAGCCCTACAAAGAAAATCCGAAATGATGAAGAACTGATTTGAAAAATAAACTTACCTTCAACCCAACGCTGGAGATCTCCGATGAAAGCACGATGCTGACAGCAAGTGATTCCGATTGAAGAAGTGTTCGGCGCTGCAGCCTGACTTCACTGTGATGTCTGTCAATAGAAATTTAAAGCGGCAATGTCGGGTTAAGTGTTTAAACACTTAACCTCAGGGGTTCCCACAGCGCCGTATGGTAAGAAAAACAGGACATACATAAAACAGGGACATACAAAGTAGACAAAATAAATGCAGACACAAAAACAAAGGGTATGAAGGACCCTGCTCATTACAGAGCTTACATTCTAAATGGAAGAGGGCACAGTTAGAACAAATGTGGCTCAAAGTGGAGATTTGGGACAGTTGTGAGGGTACATTAGTGTGAATAGAGTTATCGGGGATAAGGTCACCTCTAAAAAAAATAGATGGGGTTTCAGAGAGAATCTAAAGATTTGAAGGTGTGTGAAAGTCTGATTGAGCATCGGAGGGAATTCCATAAGTGGGGAGCAGCAAGGGAGAAGTTTTGAAAGCAGGAGTGATAGGTAGTTACCAGAGACAAGGCGAAAGTCAGAGGTAGATCTAAGAGGGCGGGAGGGAGAGTATTTTGATATGAGATGTATGCAGGGGTAGTGGTGTTGAGGGCTTTGTAGGTAAGGGTGAGTAATTTGAATTGTATTCTGGAGGACACAGAGAGAGCCAGTGTAGGGATTTGCAAAGTGGTGCAGCAGATGTGGAGCAGTGAGAGAGGAAGATCAGTCTTGCAGCAGCATTTAGGATGGATTGAAGTGTGGATATATATCTGTCAGGAATCCCAGATAGCAGGAGGTTGCAATAGTCAAGACGGGAAATGATGAGAGAATGGATAAGAGTGTTGGTAGCATGTTGAGTAAGAAAAGGGCATATTCTATCAATGTTTTTAAGGTGGAGTCGACAGGCCTGGGAGAGAGTCTGGATGTGAGGAATAAAGAAGAAGGTGGAGTCAGTCAAGTGTGACACCAAGGCAGCGGGCTTGGGAGACTGAGGAAATTGTGGTGTTATTGACAGTGAGGGAGATTTGAGGGCAGGTGGTGACTCCTTCAGGAGGGAAGAGAAAGAGGACATGCAAGGAGGATTTGTGGGTGTTGGGTTTATTTCTGTTTATGTAGGTTGGTGAGTGTGATGGGTACAGGAGACAAAACAGTACATGTGAACAGACTGGCGAGGAGGGAAGTAGCGAAGGGGAAATCATAATCGGGGAGGGAGGAATAGGATGATGGAGAAAGAAGAGGCGTTTGGAGAGAAGTATGATGACAGTAAAAAGCAGAGACTATAAATTGAGTAGGTGCATGATGTAGAGATGTGAATGATTGTGTATTAGCTGCTGTAGGTAATGAGAGAGTAGAAAGGAACAATTGAGTTACGATTAGTTATTATTTGGGTTACGGTTTTTATGAACTTTATAGTTTGGCTTCAGAATGTTTGGGGATCATAAAACAATAGATTAGCTGTCACTACTTATAGACTGTTGAATAGAAACAGCAGCTTATCACAGTGATTTCTTTTAAGAAATTACTTTCAAAAATCAATCTGTATAAAGCCGGGAAAATAAAAACAAAATTTAGGCCCTTCTCCCCACTGCCATTTATGTGCTCTAAGCTGCTATGATTGCTTGCGATATCATGGCCAAAATGACCGAGGGAGCAGTGGTATGTAAGGCTGAGAAGTGGCGTTGCGGCATTGTGATGTCAATCAGGGTGATAGTATCACATGCAAATATTAGGTGCCGTACAGAAACACCAACAAGCACCGTAGCAGATTCCAAGTTATAGCGGGGGGTGGGGGGGAAGAGGTGGGACAGGCAAAAACCAGACATAGGGAAAACAATTTGCAACAGTTTCTGAAAATCAGTTGTCTAATGAGATTTCATTTTGTAAAGTTACGTTAACCATCCAACGCAGATCGCTTTACATTGCGCACGACTGACTGTTATTTGTTCTCCTATTGCATCTGGTTTGTCAAACTGGCCTCTGTGCACTTGTCTGTATTACTATTAACAGTCATTTTTCTCAAGCTCCTGGTGTTCAACGTTGTTCTGGGCCCATAACTTTTTATTAGCAAATAATTCAGGACATTGTCCAGGCATGTTGAAGTTAAAGAAGATATATTTATTTTGTTTTAATATAGAACTACCCCTACAAGCTGCTCCTCACACCGCAGCAACACAAATCTCGTCATCTATCACTTTCTAGTTTCCCGTTCTCTGATTTTTTATTTTTTTACTTTATTAACAACATTAACAAAAAAACAGGAGCTGTTGCAATAAGCTTATGAATAATCATTATTCTTGCAGTTTCAGGGGTTGCTGATTTGGTTTTGCAATGTGCAAACGCCTTATCAATAAATTGATTCATTTCACCTTTTCCCATAGTATTTACCAGCCCAGCTTGTGTTTTCAGAGATCCGGCAGCCAGCTAATTCTACAGTGTGACCAAGTAATTTCAGATGTTTCCAGCTAGAGATTTACACTGTACAACAGCTAATGCCAAGATTATTAAAAAGAGATGCAGCAAGGAAGAGAGGAACGAGTGTATAGACCTATTTCCTAATTATAGATCAACAGAAATGAAAAGCAAAGATTTTCTCTTGTGCTCCAGCAGGGGGCAATCATTATATTCTTAATATATTTAATGTTCGCTGCAGTTTCTGGATGCTAATCTTTCTGGCACGCTGCACCGTTCTCTGGGAGAGCGTTTAACGTGTTTACAATACTGTTTTCTGGAAGTAAGAGGCGGTAGGAAAAGGGTATAATTTCAGTACAACACAGTGTGATTTACTATGTCATTTATCTGTACATCAAACCATTGATCCATGCTGGTTTCAGACATTTTAACAAAGATAAACATATCTTAAATATAATAATTTTGTATATAATAGATCAGAAGGCACTTTCGGATCAGGAATCATCAATCCATTTTTCTGTTACTATATTTTGAAAATTATAATATATATTTTTCAAGATCATGAATCAAAACACAATTAATGTAATAGATAAATAAACTTCTTTGTTATTACAGTTTAATAGGCGATTAGTAATTATATAGTGATATCATCACATAGGACATTGATAACATTTCCCATTTTATAATATACCTTACTGACATGTAGTTTCTAAAGCTGTCTCCAAACTATGAAAAGAAATATAGAGGAAGCAGATTTCAGATTGTATAAATGTATTTGAGTGTCTGCATTTTTGCTCATTGACCTTTTTATGTACTTTCAATCCCTTTCAATCCAACAAATAGATTCCAGTATCGTATCAAAATTGCTTCACAAACACATATGCTAGCATTGTTAGCATGTTGTTGCTTTTGAAGCATTTTGTAAGACTCCCATTTAATTGGATGGATCCATACTCATTGAGAAGCTAACTGGGAAAGCTCGTTCAATTCGGTCCCAGGAGAGAGTTTAACACATTTTTTCAATGGTGTTTTTGCAGAGATTTAATCCATGAAATGCAAAGTTTACGAGGTGTTGGATGTCCCCAAAACAAGTTGCAAATGTTCAGTCTATTGTGTGAAGACACCACTAAAGACATCTAATATAGACGTTTGCAGCTGGGGAAATATCCTGGGGTAGATTTATCAAACTTTCTAAATAAGAACAATGGAGATGGTTCCCATGGCAACCACTGACATTCTAGCTATCATTTTCTAGAATGTATCAGATAAATAATAGCTAGAACCTGATTGGTTGCTATATCATCATCACCATTTATTTATTTATATAGCGCAACTAATTCCGCAGCGCTGTACAGAGAACTCACTCACATCAGTCCCTGTCCCATTAGAGCTTACAGTCTAAATTCCCTTACACACACAAACACAGAGACTCAGGTCAATTTAGATTAGAGATGGTCACTGACCCCCGTGTTTTGGTTTTGGATTCGGTTTTGGATCTGGATTACCGTTGTGTTTTGGTTTTGGTTTTGGTTTTGCAAAACCGCCATTGCGTGTTTTGGTTTTGGTTTTGGTTTTGTTTGGTTTTGTTTTGCAATTTGTTATAAAAATTACATTTATTGGTGCTAAAATAACATAATTTAGGTATTATTTTGTAGCTACATTATTATTAACCTCAGTAACACTAATTTCCAGTCATTTTTTATTCAATTTTGAACACCTCCTATGTCACAATATGATTTTCATACACTTGAAAAGAAAAATTGCTGCAGTTCTTGCCAGTGATAACAAAAAGGCCATTGTCATGCCTGGGCATAAGACCAAAAATCCACTCTTAAGTGTGGAATTATTTTTACACGAATCCTGGCAAGAGTTGTCTATCCATTTGTAGCATTTTGAAAGCCACACTCAGTAGAGGTAGGGACCTTAACCATCTGGGATCCTCATCCATGTTTCGTCATTTTTCAGCGAGTTATTGGAAAACTGTTGGGAAAATCAGAAACTTCGGTTAAAAAAAAAATAACAACAAGCATTCCAGCATAATCTACCTCCCTTCTCTCATCTACATCCCAGCACCTGCAGTCTTCCCCCCCAACAATTGGCAGTTAAACAATCCTCTGCAAGAGGAAGCAAGAATGAAACCTGTCACCCAGTCGCAAAGCGGATCACAGACGCCCTGGGTACTATGCTAGTGTTAGATCTGCGTCCAATGTTCACTATTAATACAGTTGGTTTAAGACATTTAATTGAGGTGTTATGTCCCTGTTAGCAAATGTCATCACTATACCATTTTACTAGAAAAGCTAATTCTCTCCTGTACCGAAAGTTTACTAAAAATGTCATTATTGGGTGACAAAATGGTATTCTACCCACTGTACACTTAACCACAGATATGTGTACAAGCGTAACTGGGCAAACAAAATATTATATGATTGTGAAAGCCCACTGGGTTGGTCATTCGCCTTCCCCAGCATGGACAGCAGCAGCATGTACCCAGGTACATCACATTTTTGAGAAGTAGGCTACTCTGTGTATCAGCAGCTTCACTAAGAGGCATACAGCTGACAAACTGTTCCAAAAACTAAGGGATGTCATTGAAAGATGGCTAATCCTGCTTGGAGTCTCCTGAGGATATGTCATTTCTGATTACGACCCCAATATTGGTCCAGCATTACAGCGGGGCTGAATTCCATCACATTTCCTGTTTTGCACACACTATCAACTTGGTGTTACAGAACTTTTGAAAAATGACATGCAGGAGATGCTGTTTGTGTCCATAAACATTTAGGGTCAATTTGTGGTTTCTGCAACAGCATGTAGGAGAATACAGCAGCTGCAAGAAGATTAGCATTTGAGGGGAATATACTTTAGTCCAGCGAAGTAGTTACCTGTGAAGAAAGTGCAGACACGGTTAGCTTGAGTCAAGTGATTGCCTTAATAATAGATTTTGAAAAGGTGCTACATAAAATTATAGTGTGCAATAAAACAAAGTAAATGTGCTAACTATATTTTAATTGTAGATGAAATACTTAATTTTCTTTGCAAGGATCCCAGACTTATCAACATCTTGTTGGGACGTCTTCTCCTTCAGTTTCTCTGGCAACTGCTTGTAGTAAAAGAAATTGCTTTCCCAAGACACCCAGTGGTGATGCAGATGAGTCCGCTAAACATTTTGATATTTGCTGTGCTGTAAAAGAATTGCCCAAAAACCGTGACAGCTCTGCCCTAAAATCAACTAGTCATTCCCTTTGGAAGGCCATTATCAGCAATTACATCATACTACACAGACTTCTATGATATTGGGATATTGGGATGAATTAGTATTGTTGGAGGAAGATTATCACTAAACCCTGCCACCTCTCCAGTTTCGCAGTGAGCTATGGTACAATAAAATGTAACTGCAGATTTAGACCAAGACTGTCAGCCCTATTATTTCTATTTCAGCAATTACAATTAGCAATGGAGCAATGGAGCTCTTCTCTTTGGGTGTTACCTATATAACGCAGCACAATTTGCCTGCAAATTCTACAGACAAGCCTGCTTGTCTTCCTCTCCATCAATGACTCTTAGCAATTGAGCACTCGTCTTTGGGTGTATATTACACCCAAACATTATTAGTGAAAATTATGAAAAATACAGTTTAATCCCTGATAGGCCCTCCACCATCCTTTGCATGTTAATAGTAGGATTGGTTGGAATTATGGTCAAGGTCACACATTTTTTGGACAAATCCTTCAAACCAGCCCAGATGTCAAACTGTTGTGGTCTGCCCCCTGCGTCATCCCTGCTTGTGTTTGGAAAGTGCATATTGGTGCCAGAACCTCACATGCCAGAACTGCTCCCACTGGTGCCACACTGCTGCAGGACTTACACAATCAACCGCATCCTCATCGTCGGATACCCAAATCTCCCCCACATCCTCTTCTAAAGACAAAGTGTCATCCTCACTTGGTGTATCACCGGCTACACTCGGGCTGTTCAGGCACATATCAGCAGAACTGCTGAAAGGGCCCTTCTTTATGGGTAGACTAACAGAATGGTCACGATTAGACATCCCACTGTTGGATGGACTCTCCACAGGGATTGTTGTCATTTGTGAATCAGAGCAAATATTCTCCTGTAATGCCTCACTGTTATCTTGCAGCTCGGCTTTGACGCGTAACAGCAGTTGTGCACCAATTGTAGGCTGGGTAACTTTTTGGGATCTGCCACTAATAGCCAAAGGTGAAGGCCTCATTCTCTCTTTGCCACTGCGTGTGTAGAATGGCATGCTTGCAATTTTTTTTTTATCGTCACTTAACTTTTGCTCAGTTACACTGCTTTTTCGCTTCAATACAGTAAATTTTTTTTTGGTTTTTGTTTTTTGCACTAATTTGAAAACACTCTGTTGTTTGACATCGCCTTGGCCAGATGACGTACTGGGAACACTAACATCAGGACTGGTGACAGAACCTGGTTGCTCATTTAGATCATATGTGGACTGCTTTGAATCCATTGCGTAGATACTGCTGACAGATATGACTTTTGACAGCCAGAAATATTAATGCACAATTAGGGAGGACACCCCAAAAACACTGAGGAGTGCTAACATTTATTGAGTAGATACTGCTGACAGATATGACTTTTGACAGCCAGAAATATTAATGCACAATTAGGGAGGACACCCCAAAAACACTGAGGAGTGCTAAAATTTATTGAGTAGATACTGCTGACAGATATGACTTTTGACAGCCAGAAATATTAATGCACAATTAGAGAGGACACCCCAAAAACACTGAGGAGTGCTTAAAATTATTGAGTAGATACTGCTGACAGATATGACTTTTGACAGCCAGAAATATTAATGCACAATTAGGGAGGACACCCCAAAAACACTGAGGAGTGCTAACATTTATTGAGTAGATACTGCTGACAGATATGACTTTTGACAGCCAGAAATATTAATGCACAATTAGAGAGGACACCCCAAAAACACTGAGGAGTGCTAACATTTATTGAGTAGATACTGCTGACAGATATGACTTTTGACAGCCAGAAATATTAATGCACAATTAGGGAGGACACCCCAAAAACACTGAGGAGTGCTAAAATTTATTGAGTAGATACTGCTGACAGATATGACTTTTGACAGCCAGAAATATTAATGCACAATTAGAGAGGACACCCCAAAAACACTGAGGAGTGCTTAAAATTATTGAGTAGATACTGCTGACAGATATGACTTTTGACAGCCAGAAATATTAATGCACAATTAGAGAGGACACCCCAAAAACACTGAGGAGTGCTAACATTTATTGAGTAGATACTGCTGACAGATATGACTTTTGACAGCCAGAAATATTAATGCACAATTATGGGGGACAACCCAAAAGCGCTGGGGAGTGCCAAATATGAAGAAAAAATAATAAACCTCTATCCTCCTCTCTGCACTAGCGATTTTGGTTAGAGCAATTGCAAGAACAATATTGTATTCTTTCTCTGTCCCTGCTCTAATTAGCCTATGACTACACCCTGCTCTCTCCCTCTGTCAAATGGCGATGGATTGCTGTGGAGGCGTGTATTTATAAAGTTGAAGTATCGCGAGAACCGAGTCCCGAGATCCGACGACGTCACAATGACGTTCGGCCTCGATTTGGATTCGGAATTGGCGGGAGAGTACCGAGCTGCTCAGCTCGGTACTCGGATACCCAAAGTTCGGGTGGGTTCGGTTCTCGGAGAACCGGACCCGCCCATCTCTAATTTAGATAGCAGCCAATTAACCTACCAGTGTGTTTTTGGAGTGTGGGAGGAATCTGGAGCACCTGGAGGACACCCACGCAAACACGGGGAGAATATACAAACTCCACACAGATAAAGACGTGGTCAGGAATCGAACTCATGACCCCAGTGCTGTGAGGCAGAAGTACTGTGTTTTCAAACTTGGTCTGGTTGTTTTGAGTAAAGAATAGCTCCCCCATAATTAGATTCAGTCCAAGACTGACCACACTAGGGTCTCATTGCCATCATCCCTGCATTGCGCATTTCTCTGAAATTACGCTGCTCAAGCAGATTGCCTATTTCTGGCACTGGTTGTAGGAATTGTATATAATTTATTATTAGTTAGACAAAATGCAGCACTGTTCATTGTAATGAAATACCACTGTTATTTTTTTATTTTTTGGTAAATAAAAATGATGTTACATTTTTAATAAGGAATTTGTGTGTGTAACACACCACCTCTATACAAAGCCAATTTGCTGCAAATCATTTCCTCTCTGCTTACTGGAGTTAACATACATGATACAATGTTGGAAGATCTGAGCTAAATGAAATAAGACTACAGCAGAGCTTTGTAGTGTACACTGTAGTATGTGTTTCTGGTTACAATTTTCTCTCAGCAAAAGATAAAACATTGTTTAGCATGTTTATTTAAGCATACATATTTTAAATGAAGCCGCATAGCCAACAATGATAAACAGTAAAGCAATTTCACATTCCAACTCAGTCAAACAAGGGAAATAGAAATTGATTGGGTTCCTCAAGTATCCTTATCATGACATTGAATTGAGAATCTAGAGAACATACCAGACCATGCATGACAACCAATGAATAAACCTTCAATATTCATCTCAAGTCTATTTATGTGATTGAATAAATTACCATATATTAACCAGCAGAACACAGGACCTAAACAACAGGTGTCCCATTGCGATCATAGTCTGTAACGCATGGCAGAGTCCGGAATCGTTGGCCGTGTCATCCATGGACGTAATTTTCTAAATGGCATGGGGCAGAGTTAATGTCTTGCTATGTAAATGTCCCATTCCCCTTTCGATTATGTTTTGTGGTTGGAGTGCTCTCTATTATTTTCACTGCACCCTTCAGTGTGATGTGGTGGCGAGCTCGCCAGTTACTGCCTGCTAATGATATTTATATTGTGACATTGCCACTAACTAACCTGTCCATCCTTGACTCTTGACTGTGCTCCAGGATGTTGTTGGAGGTTCTTCCTTTGACATGTTCATTGATGTTATGAAATGTACACTAATCTTTTACATCAATGAACAGATTAAAGGCAAAGTGAGAGTTAAAGCCGAGGTCAGGCACAGAGGGAATCTAGATACCTCTTCGTACCAGTGCTGGTGGACAAAGCTGAAGAGAAGAAATATTGATAAATGCTGGTGTGAGGGAACGATGTCTACCAAGGCTGCACAGCCTACCGAGTTACCCTTACTTACACCCAGGCAGATATCCAACTTAACCAATGTTAGCTTTTATTAATGGAACAGCAACAACAGGCACAAAACCAACATGTGCACAGGAGTAACAATTACAGGTATGCACAATGGACATGAGAGTAGTACATACAGTACAATACCGGTCCTATTATGGCCACCTTGGTAAATCCAACTATAAGCTTACGCTTTTCTAGGAGTACGAAGCCCCAGTGACTGCCAGCAGGGCAGTGGTCCAGCTTCACTGTCGTCTCGCTTTTGGCGAACGCACAGATTCACAAGACTTGGAGTAACTTATCCACAGGAAGAGGAACAAGGGTCCTCGTAGCCTTTCCCCCGGTCTCCATCTTCCATCAGCTGGCAGGAACCATACCTCCTACTTCAGCCTGTTCTTTCCTCCATCAACCCCCCTGACACTCCACTGCTCTATCTTATGCCCACAGAATAGCCTCAGGCTGTAGGGGTGTGTTGACTATCTGCTGTGTCTTAGGATATTAAAGCTGAGTACACTGAAGGAGCCTCTGCCCCTCTCTGTCCCTCGGCAATATCCTGAGTTCATATACCCGGCAATATTGCCTGGGCGGCAGTATGAAAGCGGTATTATTGACCTAGACTCTCGACTCTGCACTGTGATTCCAGGGGGCCTTATAAGGGTGATCCGGACCGGCTCTCAGGCCTCTTAAGCTTCCACGGTCTGGCATTTTTTGACAGCAGAGATGGGGCCTTAAAGGGGGTGACACCCAGCATTGTCAGGCCCCCTCACCTTCATCCCTTATAGCAGCTGTCCCTTCCCCCCTGTAGTTCCACCATTATTGCTAACTAAACATTGATGCATTAGCTGCAGCTGTGTATTCTGGGACATTAAGAGAGCTGTTAAGTATCAGGAGCAATTAGTTACTCCGGCTGAATATGTTCTTAAAATAAAATGTCCTCATCCATCCTTGTAGTCACCGGTCTTCTGCGCTGCAGTTACATTACTGGTAGTTCCAAGCGGGAACAATTCATTTGATGTATGATTTAAATACTGGTGGGCTATTGCTAATGTAAATAGGTTTATAACCTTTCAATAAGAAGTAAAGGCATCTGCTCCCTCTAGATACAAACATCTGGTTATCCCAATAAAGCACATCATTATATTTAATAGATGGGAAATGTTTGACGGATTACAGCCAAGTGAAGGAATTAAACAATTAGATGGAAATGGAATGAACGCTGAAAGGTTTTACAAAGGAGTACAGGAAATATTGTAGCGGAGATACGGCGTAAATGTAACGGAAAAGTTAAAGTACAAGTGCAGTCAGCTGCACGGGGCGTTAAACACGTCTGAATGGGTGGAATGCGCTGATTATGTCGTACATTGTAAGTAAAATCCGTGAAACTCTGATGACTCATAAAAGATAATTAACAGTTGAAGAGTAACCCAGAGGAATGGCACAACTGCTTCTATTTTTTCCAGCGTCACGCACGTGTTTATGCAAGTCAAAATGGCGGCCGAGCAAAGCAGAATTGAAATCCTAAACAAGAGAGGACTGCACATGCACCGCCTCCCGCGCAGTGCGTCTCCTCTACGTCAGAGACACGGTGGGGGCGTGGTGCTGCATTGCTGCATCAATACGACAGTTAGGAGGCGCGCAGGGCGCGTACAACTTTATGTAATTATTACACATTTTCAGCCAATAAAGAAGAGGGGTTGTGTCATTTAAATCCCCCAGGCGGCCAGAGCTCAGAGCGAGGGGGCAGCAGGGAAAAATAAAAAGCACTAAATGAGTGACAATGTCATTCATTCAATGTTTTAGGCTTCCCCTAAAATGTAGGCATCATTGTCGATCTCCTTAATTCGCCTAATAGCAACACCAGCCCTGATTTATTGGATGTGGACCTGTGTTCATGAGTACAGAAACAATGTAACTAAGGCGTGGTGGGTGGGCCACGGTGATGTCATCTCGCTCCTGTCTGTTCACATTCTGGATTCAGTTTGTGGAAGGAGGAGGAGCGGGCACGGATACCGTGGCGGAGGTCTGCCTGGCTGTGACACACTGGGTTTAATGGAGGCCACAGGGACCTCTTGGACTCATGGCTCCATGTGCACTGCACATCATTCACCCTCGCAGGGGCTGGCTGTGCTGTGGGGCTAGGGGGCCTCCGCACCCCGGGCCGGTCCCGTAATGGGCTACCTTGGGCAGGGTCACTGGGCTACCTTCAATTTCTTTCCCTAAAATGTTCCTAATAGTCTGCTGAGCCAAGTCATGATAAAATTTGTCAGCCAGCCCCTGCACCCATGATAGATGCGTGTTCTAGAGCAGGATGTATAATCTCAGGAACAGTCAGAGCGGATGGAGGGAAGTTGGGAGCCCAGAGATACCAGCATTGATCTGTAAAGTCTACTGTAGAGTCCTCTGCTGTCTCCAGAGAACTTATCCACTATTATTACATCAACAGTATCTTACAAACATGGGGCTACAATTGCCCATCAAGTGCTAGCGTCACTGAACATGTGGGGCATTTAAACAAAAAGAAAACGTGCGCTTCTATCAGATTGAAACACTCTGCGCCAATGACAATTGTCTGCAATATTCAGCAAATTTGCAACCTGATAAATCATTTTGGTGTAATCAATAAAAATGATTAAAAAGCAATAACATGATCACAGACAAATTATACTGTAAGTTATCATAGACTAGTCTGTGACCGTTTAGAGTAAGCAGTGATAATTATCAGGATTGTTTACCATCCGCTGAGCGGTAGACAACTGGGTGAGGTACATTTCTCGTTAGATGTATGTAGTTATTTATGAATGTACTGTACTGTATGTAGGTATGGATATATGTATTCATTTAGGTATAACTGTACATATGTGTGTATGTATGGCCACATGTATGTAGGTCAGTGATGGACAACCTGATACACTTCAGTGGCCCCACGGTGTGTCCCTCTAGCAGTCAAAACAGGCCACACATCTCCCATAATCCCAATAATAAGGTAATCACAATGTTGGGTGACATGTTCCCGCTCACGCTGTCCTACAGTACATCCTTGTATCAGTAGCTGATTGATTGGCTGCAACATCCAATCAGCTGCTAATGAGACAGAGGTGTCTTAGATGAAAGATTCTCTTGCCAGTAGCAGAGAAGTGATTGTTATCCAGGTGCTCGGGGTGAGTATTTCCTGGCCAGGACCTGATGTTATTTATTTTACCTTGTACAATATGTAGTTAGAAGAAAAAGAAGGAGATCCCCCCAAGAACTCTGCTCATCCAGAGAGGAATGACTGTAAAGTGCTGTGTATGCGCTGCGCTCTCTCCTGGGCTGGATGCCCTCAGCCCGCACAGAAGGAGTAGAGAGGGAGCAGCCAAGGAGCGAGATTTCTCCTCTGACCCAGCAGCCACGTCCAGCTTTCTGTCCGCCCTGTGCTCGTTCCTGGGCCGACGTCCTCCCAGTTCTCCCGCTGTGTGGGCTGGAGGCTGCCTGATCAGGAGAAACCGTGCAGAATAAAATGCTCCCTCTTAGGATAGCAGAGTTCCCACAGAACCGTTTTGTTTAATCACCACACAACGCACAAGGCACTATAAGGGATCAGTCACTAATGGCATTGTCCCTCTGGAACGGAGCAGCAATGTTCAGAAGCCCATTAGACGTAGACATCAAGCTGTGTGCTGTGTCCTCTGCAGTTTTATACAGAGGAGGAGGCAGAAATCTCCATCACAAACCCCTTTGTAGCTGTGCTGCGGTGGGAGATGCAGCCTTTGTGTTTTATATGGGAAAAATGAAGACTTCTTATTTCGACATAGAATTTATTTCACCTCTGTGTCCGGTTTGCCTGTGAAGATGGTGCTATTCACGAACGTGGAGAGAAACTGGGTAATAGATGGCATCTGTGAGGAGCAGCACATAGCTTATTGCACGCCCTAGGTTTGCTTATATGATATTTAAATGAACTACAGGGAAACTGCCTGTGTATTCCAATCCACTTTGACAAAATCATGATACATCTTTACATTCCAGGGACATTTATAGACCGTGTTCTAATCTGAAATGATTACTGCATACTTGCCAACTCTCCCAGAATGTCCGGGAGACTCCCAGATTCGGGGTGGGTCTCCCAGACTCCCGGGAGTGTATGGCAGTCTCCCACATCTGCCCTCTTCCTAGTGAAGTGGGCAGAATTAGATCCAAAATGCAGCGACTCCCAGAGAATCGCTGCATTTGGCCCCGTCCCCGCTGTAATATGACATGCCATTACGTCATGTTTGTGTCATTACGTCATGTCATAAACCCTTTCCCAAAAGATTTTGTAGCGTGTGCCAAAAATGCCCTCTCCCATCTCCATCTGTACCCCACCCTTCTCTACTGCAGGTAAAATTGCTTTATTTTGCAATTAAACATCCATTTAGAAAGAGAGAGGGGCATATGTAAATAAATGCACAAAGGGGTATTTGCCCAAAAATATACCATTTATGCTACACTTTTAGCACTACAAGTGCCAGCATGCACTTGTGCTTATCTATACGCTGGCTGTACTGCCACAAGTGTGCGGTTTAATCATGAATCATGAAATAAGAAGTGTTGCTTCTATCATAAATAATTATTGCCCCTGTTAACAAATAATTCTGCCCGCTTAATATAGTGAACAATAAGTTTGCCCCTAATTATGATAAATTAATTTTGCATCCATAAGTTAATTATAAATAAATTTTGCCATGTTAATTGAAAAATAATTATTGCTTCCATGATTCATACATTGGTGGTCCCTCCTTTTATGTTCTGAATGGTAACGTAGCTCTAACAGCATGTAGTTACGAGCCGCGGCGGTGCCCAGCCGCCGTGACTCTCCTACCCGCGTCCCGGCGTCGCTATGACGACCGGGACGTCACTTCCAGGGGCTAGCCAACCATTGCCGTAGCAATGGTCGGACGCTTTTCAAATCAGCGCCGCGTTCCGGCACTATGGGGCAGCCGGGCGCGTGTGCAATACTTGGGCAAGCCTGCGGGCTAATTTATTTAATCATGGGGCCAGCCTGAGTGTAATTAGAGAGCAAGGCTCTCATTGGTCTATTTCTGTATCTAAGGCAGGGAGGGCTTAGCCTCCCTGCCGGTTATAGCTTCCAGACTTCTGTGTTGCTGCCTGCTGCTGTACTGTTGGTGTTAACCTTTGTACCTCCGTTTGCCGTGTATGACCCCTGCCTGTATCTTGGACTTGTCTTTTTGCCTGTGCCCTTGACCTACTGGCTTGAACCTCTGATACTGCTGAGTTGCTCGTGACCCCGACCCCTGGCGTGTTTTCTGCCGATTCTATCTAGCAAGTGACCCCTGACCTCAGCCTGTTCTTTGGATACGCTGTCTGCCATAACCCTCTGCTCCTGGGTTCTCCACAGCTGGTACACATCACACGACCCTCTGTTAGTCTGCGGCCAGGTCTGTCCCCACCACTAGGGGCTCCAGTGAACACCTGACTTCCAGAGCAGACTCCGGGTGTTGTTGTGCTGGCTGGAGGGGTTCCTGACACATGCTTGATACATTTCACACTTTGTATCCTCATTGTGGCTAAAAGTCAGGACAGTGACCTGTAATATGGTGCTTTTGAAAATAGTGACTTTCCGTTGGTTTTCTATCAGATTGTCTTATCGTACATCTGCAGCCACTGTCGTAAACCCAACACACCCTATAACTAATTCAAATTAAAATAAGAGGTGTTTATGAAGGTAGCTTTGCTGCCAAGGAAACACTAAGCTTTAGCTCTTAAACATCCTGTTAGCATAATATTGAAAAGCGCTCACAAGCCTATTGCTGCTTTGCACGGGCGCCCACTATAGAGACCGTCCGTGTCTTCTGATGAGGTCGTATCTATATCTACCTGTTGCATGATACAAAGAGCTGCTTTTAAAAATTCAATACAAGCTGTTGAACGATCAATTTGTTGCACCTGTATTATGGCTGTAAATGCTTTCTAGTGTCATGTAATGTGAGAGAGGTGCGTTTGATGTACGGGAACTGGTCCAGTGCACAATTCAAAGTCTAATAACTGTCGCTAGAGCAAGTTATTGCAGATGATATAAATGGCATTGACTGCAGTGCTTAAACTCTGCTGGTGTCTGAAATGCAAGTACTGGAACACTGAGCAATGCCGTCTTACTTACACACATGGATAAGTCTCCCTTACAAGCACTTAATAGAGTTTGCCGAGGGACATGTATGAATTAACCTCCTTTCTCATAATGAAAAGTGATCTATAACTGAACATTACACCTATTCCTCAATACACTGAGATACATATGCATTGCTTGTCTCTTGTCATCCTACTAAATATTGCACACTTTATCCCGAGGGTGGGATAAATAGCAGATGTTATCAATAGGAACCAGACCGTTTTCTGGAGAAAATTGTGAATCTTCTTGAATTTGAGGCTTTTTTTTTAGCAAAAAAAAAAATAATCTGTTAAGTATTAACTGACAGCGTAAAACTTTGCAATAAACAAACTTATCTATTTGAGCTAAACATTTACTTAATTGCTCAGTGTATACAGTATAGAATTGAGCATCCTTAACAGTTTACAGCGTTTGCATGTAGATGTGTCTGGAAAATAATGTAAACAATGAGAAATGCATATTGGCTCTGACCTGTGAACCGACATTTAAATCCATACTTAGATCCAGCTAATAGCAGCTCATTATTGCTCTAATCCAAAGTGTATTAGTGTATAGAGTGTGACAAGCATTTGCTGCCATTAATGGGTATGGACATTTCAATCAATGAGCTTATTAAACCCCGATCTTATAGAGAAAAAGCACAAAGTGGTTAAAACAGTTTCAAAGTCATGGTTAGGCAAGTTATATAGCAGGGATAGGCAACTGTGGTCATGGTGGAACTACAAGTCCTAGGCTGAACACCAAAAACATCCAAGACCGGCAGGAATCACCAGGCAAATGTACACATAATAACATCCTAGGTCTGCAGCAACAACCAGGTAAATGTACACAAAATAACATCCTAGGTCTGCAGCAACCACCTGTCAAATGTACACATAACATCCTAGGTCTGCAGCAACCACCTGTCAAATGTACACATAACATCCTAGGTCTGCAGCAACCATCTGTCAAATGTACACAAAATAAATTTCAAAACTAGCAGGAACCACCATTCAAATGTACACATAATAACATCCTAGGTCTGCAGCAACCACCAGGTAAATGTACACATAATAACATCCTAGATCTGCAGCAACCACCATTCAAATGTACACATAATAACATCCTAGGTCTGCAGCAACAACCAGTCAAATGTACATATAATAACATCCTATATCTGCAGCAACCACCAGGTAAATGTAGACATAATAACATCCTAGGTCTGCAGCAACCACCAGGTAAATGTACACATAATAAGATCCTAGATCTGCAGCAACCACCATTCAAATGTACACATAATAACATCCTAGGTCTGCAGCAACCACCATTTAAATGTACACATAATAATATCCTAGATCTGCAGCAACCACCATTCAAATGTACACATAATAACATCCTAGGTCTGCAGCAACAACCAGTCAAATGTACATATAATAACATCCTATATCTGCAGCAACCACCAGGTAAATGTACACATAACAACATCCTATATCTGCAGCAACCACCAGGTAAATGTACACATAATAAGATCCTAGATCTGCAGCAACCACCAGTCAAATGTAGACATAACAACATCCTATATCTGCAGCAACCACCAGGTAAATGTACACATAATAACATCCTAGGTCTGCAGCAACCACCAGTCAAATGTACACATAATAACATCCTAGGTCTACAGCAACCACCATTTAAATGTACACATAATAAGATCCTAGATCTGCAGCAACCACCATTCAAATGTACACATAATAACATCCTAGGTCTGCAGCAACCACCAGGTAAATGTAGACATAATAACATCCCAGATCTGCAGCAACCACCATTCAAATGTACACATAATAACATCCTAGATCTGCAGCAACCACCATTCAAATGTACACATAATAACATCCTAGGTCTGCAGCAACAACCAGTCAAATGTACATATAATAACATCCTATATCTGCAGCAACCACCAGGTAAATGTAGACATAATAACATCCTAGGTCTGCAGCAACCACCAGGTAAATGTACACATAATAAGATCCTAGATCTGCAGCAACCACCATTCAAATGTACACATAATAACATCCTAGGTCTGCAGCAACCACCATTTAAATGTACACATAATAATATCCTAGATCTGCAGCAACCACCATTCAAATGTACACATAATAACATCCTAGGTCTGCAGCAACAACCAGTCAAATGTACATATAATAACATCCTATATCTGCAGCAACCACCAGGTAAATGTACACATAACAACATCCTATATCTGCAGCAACCACCAGGTAAATGTACACATAATAAGATCCTAGATCTGCAGCAACCACCAGTCAAATGTAGACATAACAACATCCTATATCTGCAGCAACCACCAGGTAAATGTACACATAATAACATCCTAGGTCTGCAGCAACCACCAGTCAAATGTACACATAATAACATCCTAGGTCTGCAGCAACCACCATTTAAATGTACACATAATAAGATCCTAGATCTGCAGCAACCACCATTCAAATGTACACATAATAACATCCTAGGTCTGCAGCAACCACCAGGTAAATGTAGACATAATAACATCCCAGATCTGCAGCAACCACCATTCAAATGTACACATAATAACATCCTAAGTCTGCAGCAACCACCAGGTAAATGTACATATAATAACATCCTATATCTGCAGCAACCACCAGTCAAATGTACACATAATAACATCCTAGGTCTGCAGCAACTACCAGGTAAATGTACACATAATAACATCCCAGATCTGCAGCAACCACCATTCAAATGTACACATAATAACATCCCAGATCTGCAGTAACCACCATTCAAATGTACACATAATAACATCCTATATCTGCAGTGTTGAAGTCGTATAATTGGATGAACGAAAGTATATTGGTTTAATATTGGTTTGCCGTGCGTATTGCGAAGCGTACGCCACGTAACACGTGGCGTGATGCGATCGCTTGGTAAAATACGCACGCACACACTAGCATTACCATATTTAGTTATTTATACAATTCATATTGGTTCCGTTACACTGTAATTTATGAGCAGATAGCATTTGGTTTATTATTAGTTTATATAATATGATTATATGTACATTTTAGTGTTATTAAAGGTTTAGGTTATAGGAAAGGTGTCACGCCTGATATCATATTGGAAAGGTGTCATGCCTGATATCATGTTGAAGCCCTAATCATCAGCAGCTGTCCGGTGCAGTCGGCAAAGAGATCGCACATTGCATACTTTAGTTATTGATATTAGGGAATAAACCTTTGTATGATGCTGGCTATGAAAGGAGCAGACCCCCTGGAGAGACGACCCCCTCCTTTGGATTCCTTAGATTGAATCAGCCTATGAACTGTTTACCCTGAAGCCACCCTGTGCCTGGACCTATGGAAGCAAGCTACGTCATCTCTATTGTTCACAATGAAACACTGACTGTATATATTAGCTGCATCCCCCACCAGGGTCAGTCTACTCTGACCACAGTTATCTAACAGATACACTGTTCCATTGGGACCCATGGAAGCGCAGCGATTGCAGCGGTATGTATGTATGTAACTTTTAGTATTGGCTGTGCTGTACTGTACTTTATCATAATATAATAATGTATTGAATTGTTGATTATTTACATCTGCTAAAATAAACCACCATGTGCTTTGGAAACACATACAATTGATTGGGCAATGCTTATTTTAAAACAATAGAATTACTTTAATAGCAGCACCCACCAGGTAAATGTACACATAATAACATCCTATATCTGCAGCAACCACCAGGTAAATGTACACATAATAACATCCTAGATCTGCAGCAACCACCATTCAAATGTAGACATAACAACATCCTATATCTGCAGCAACCACCAGGTAAATGTAGACATAACAACATCCTAAATCTGCAGCAACCACCTGGTAAATGTACACATAATAACATTCTATATCTGCAGCAACTACCAGGTAAATGTAGACATAACAACATCCTATATCTGCAGCAACCACCTGGTAAATTTACACATAATAACATCCTATATCTGCAGCAACCACCTGGTAAATGTACACATAATAACATCCTATATCTGCAGCAACTACCAGGTAAATGTAGACATAACAACATCCTATATCTGCAGCAACCACCTGGTAAATGTACACATAATAACATCCTATATATGCAGCAACCACCAGGTAAATGTAGTCATAACAACATCCTATATCTGCAGCAACCACCTGGTAAATGTACACATAATAACATCCTATATATGCAGCAACCACCAGGTAAATGTAGTCATAACAACATCCTATATCTGCAGCAACCACCTGGTAAATGTACACATAATAACATCCCAGATTAGCAGCAACTACTAGGCAACTGCACACATAATAACATAGCAGTTCGACAGCAATCACCAGGTAAATGTATACATTTTTAAATGGCATAAGCGTGTGGACTTTGGCAAGGCAGTTACTGTATGGTGCCGTCATTTTTGTTGTGACCCATTTAATATTTTTCAGAAATTTGGCTGCAGGTCTCCCTAGATTTGACACTTATAGGGAACACAAGAGTTAGTATTTCTTCTGAATAACACTTACATAGGACAGAATGTTAGAGCATCCGGAAATATTAACAATGACTTTGACTGGCAGGGAATGCTAATTGCGTCAGGGAGGGGGGGAATACCTTTACCCCTATAGAGGTATCGGAGGACGATATGAAAGACGTCACGTGATGCCACAACACAACAGCATTTAACTCACTAATCTGTGGATGATAGCTGATATTGACGAAAATGAGTAATCCCTTGAGGATAATCAATCACGGTGACCTGTGTACACGAGTAATAGAGGGACCTGATTCTAATAAATATCTCGATTGATCCAGTCTCTCAAACAATTGTCAGGGGTCTCCTGTTCCATGGTGTAAATCTAACAGCTTCTCAGTGAAAGGAAGGAAGTTATACCGTAAAATGTTGGTTCTTTAAAAATAAACTGCACTGTAATAATAATAAATAATTGGTACCCATTAACAGAAATTAGCTCTTAATGATTTGACATCACGTTAAATTCCACCTTTCACATTAGTTATTCCTTCTAGAAGTAGTTATTATCACACTGCCGAGACTGGACGCATCTGTAACTTGTATTGAGTCCTTTAGAAGTTTGTAGTTCTTCTTTGCAGATCAGGAGCTGGCTGGAAAATTTTTGCCTGCGGGGTGATACTCGGCTCACCAGCCTATTAGGAACAGTCCATGGTAGCCCAATATGGGACCAGCCCAGGGGACCAATGCCCCCCAGGCCATCCAGCCCCTGTTGCAGATACATATTTTACTCTAAATCACCATCAGCAGGTTAAAGATATGAGCCATCAGAGATCAGGGGTGAGAGAGAGGCCCAGTGTTATAAATCTTAAGAAACCAGGTCTTCCGCCCACTAAAATAGGACTATTTGCCAGTATTTCACACTGTCCTGCAAGCAAAACAATTGCAGACTCACTCATTCCTACTTATTACAATTTCCATACACTTAGAGCTAGATTTAATAAACTGTGGGGATGTTGCCTATAGCAACCAATCAGATTCTAGCTTTCATTTATTTAGTACCTTCTACAAAATGACAGCTAGAATCTGATTGGTTGCTATAGGCAACATCCCCACTTTTTCAAACCCGCAGCTTAGTAAATCTAGCCCCTAGAATTTGACAGCATATAAGAAGTGCTTGGCCCATCTAGTCTGCCCATTTTTTAACCTATGGTAACCTCAAACCCTATTTGATCCTTGGTTCTTTGTCAGGATATCCTTATGTCTATCCCAAGCATGTTTAAATTGCATCTATGCTCATGTACGGCAGTGATTATATTTATATCCTAACTACTTTCTGGTGTGGATTAATAAAAAATTAATAAAAGGGCATTTGTATGCAACAAATTAGATTATATGCAAAAAATTAGATTATAACTATATTCCAGGCATGATGGAGATTGCAGTGCACCAAAGTGCCCTAGTAAAGGATTTGCACATGTTGTTAACTATGTGCTCACAACTGTGCAAAAGTTGTTTATTATGATATGAAAGAGACAACACTATCATCATCACCATTTACTTTATATAGAGCCACTAATTCCACAGCGCTGTACAGAGAACTTACTCACATCAGTCCCTGCCCCATTGGGGCTTACAGTCTAAATTCCCTAACACACACACACACAGACAGACTAGGGTCAATTCGTTAGCAGCTAATTAACCTACCAGTATGTTTTTGGAGTGTGGGAGGAAACCGGAGCACCCGGAGGAACCCCACGCAAACACGGGGAGAACATACAAACTCCTCGCAGATAAGGCCATGGTTGGGAATTGAACTCATGACCCCAGCGCTGTGAGGCAGAAGTGCTAACGACTGAGCCACCGTGCTGAACAATCACGTTGTCATTGAACCCTCCAATAAATGTAACATTTGCTTTGAATTAGACTTCAGAGTCCCCAGCAGGAAGTTAGGAGAGCAAGGCAGAGGTTGCAGTAGTCAAGGTGAGAAATTACGAGGGCATTTATCACCGTCTGTGAAGTGAGAAAAGACAGAAAACAGCAAACTCCCCAGAGGCTTTCAATGCGGTAACTGAACTGACCGTAAAAAATGGTCCCATCACCTTTCTCCAGCGACACATTTATTTCACTGATGATAAACACAAACCTGCATTGATGTGAACTTAACAAGAACTGAGCTAAGAGCACTATAAACAGCTCTGATTACTGATACATTTTACAGCCAGAGCAGCACAAACACAAAGGGAGAGAAAAAAAGTGAGAAAACATGGATTTAACATTCAGCTTTTATCAATGGAAAACAGCCTATTCAGGGTGAGAAAGGCCAATTAGTCATTATAGAACTAAAAGGAACAATACAATCAGGACTACGGCAGGCCGCACATTGTAAAACTTGTACCGGCGTCTGAGCATAAAAGAAAGTTTCTCGGTGTAGAGGAAACGGCTTTAAAATATAATTACGTACTTGTGGGTGAAAAGCTGATTTCTGCATTTGTGCTAAAATGAGTTAATCCAACCACAATTTAAAACATTTGCAATATGTTTTTACCTTGGAGCCATTGGGATAAATAATGGGGAAGTTAAGTTTATTTTGTCTAGTTTTAGTTATACTGTTCATATGGGCAGCAAATTATTGTTTATATTCTCTTCACTTCACTACTGTAACTTCTGTCCTAACACTGCAAACTAATCGCAATGCAGCCGAAACAATCACTGTTCTGTTTTCATGTTTCAGCCCCCGTGAATTACGTTTCCTGACTTTGGAAATAGAAACTAGAAACTTCTATTGATTATTTCTCACGAAAGACCATCATCATCATCATTATTTATCATATTAGGGCAGCACGGTGGCGTAGTGGTAGCACTTCTGCCTCACAGCACTGGGGTCATGAGTTCAATTCCCGACCATGGCCTTATCTGTGTGGAGTTTGTATGTTCTCCCTGTGTTTGCGTGGGTTTCCTCCGGGTGCTCCGGTTTCCTCCCACACTCCAAAAACATACTAGTAGGTTTATTGGCTGCTATCAAAATTGACCTTAGTCTCTACCTGTCTGTCTCCCTCTCTGTCTGTCTGTATGAGTCTGTGTGTGAGTGTGTGTCGATATTAGGGAATTTAGACTGTAAGCTCCAATGGGGCAGGGACAGATGTGAGTGAGTTCTCTGTACAGCGCTGCGGAATCAGTGGCGCTATATAAATAAATGGTGATGATGATGATGATGATGATATATGGCGCCAACAAATTCCGTAGTGCTTTACAATTGGGGACAAACACAGTAAACTAATAAACAAACTGGGCAAAACAGACAAAGAGGTGAGAAGGCCCTGCTCACAAGCTTACAATCTATGCGATAATGGGAGTTTGATACATGAGGTTAAGTCTACATTTTGCATTTCGGCCCAGCCAGACTGTAAAGGTAAAAGTGACTCATAAGCTAAATGATCCTGTCACACAACAATGTTGTTCAGGGGGTAGCTGTCTTGTTTGAAATTGTGTAATGGGTGGTGATAAGGTAATGTAGTGAGGTTAAGAGGGTGGTTGAGGAATATTATAAGCTTGTCTGAAGAGGTGGGTTTTCAGAGAACGCTTTAAAGTTTGTAGACCAGAGGAAAGTCTTATTGTGCGAGGGAGGGAATTCCATAGAGTGGGTGCAGCCTGAAAAAAGTCCTGTAACCGGGAATGGGAGGATGTAATGAGGGTGGATGAGAGACGCAGATCTTGTGCAGAACGGAGTTGCCGAGTTGGGAGATAATTTGAGACAAGAGAGGAGATGTACGTTGGTGCAGCTTTGTTGATGGCCTTGTAGGTTAGTAAAAGTATTTTATATTGGATTCAGCCTTTATATTATATTGGACCAGACTTTATCCCTTAAATTCCAAGAGAGCTCACACTCACACAGTCGAATGTCCAGGATCTCACACTGCATCAAGACTCAGAAGTCTGCAACAGGTGTATGCTGGAACTTGTAGTTCCGCAGCAGCTGCAGAGGTTGCCTTAGACTGCCTGGGCTTGTTGTGAGACCAGCGTAGAGGCAGCAGTAGAACGGTGGCTGCTTTGCTCCTGCTAACATCTTCTGTATACAGCAGCCATTCTAGTGCTAATCAGCTAAATAAAGTCTTTGTTCTGCTGACCTAAGTCGTCTGGTGCGATCCTACATCATTGCCGAATTACATGTGTAGGGAATGTGATTCTATTGTAGTATTCTCCTGGTACAAGGAGTTTCTCACAGTACAGTTTGTACTCAGGAATTGTCTGGAGATGTCTCAGCTAATATTAACATTTGTAACTTGCAAAAACAATGTTCAGAAATACATTTACACTGGATATCTCTGCAAAGTTCTGTCTGGAGTGGGAGCAAGATTCTGTTTCTTAACCCTCTAATAATGGGATGTGGGGTGGGGGGGGGGGGGGGGTGAGTCTGCTGCTTTGTATTTCAGTGACAAGTAATATCAAACAACCAGAAAGTAGTCAAATGTACAGAGTAAGTCGAAATGTCAAAATATGTAATAATTTTTATCGCTGGGGGTGAGTGAAGACACAATGAGGTACAAATCTAGTCTTGCGGCAGAAGTCGTCGCATGTGATTTGTGACTCTATTAGCCACATGAAGACCATATTTGCCAACTTTTTAAACCTCTGCCCTGGGAAGTCCTGGAGCAGGAGTGACAGGGGTAGGAAGGGGCGTGGGTGGACTCCACGAAATTCAGGAGCCTCCCCGAATTTCCGGGAGAGTAGACAAGTATGACGTAGACTTATGGTAGTTAGTATGACAGACTACGAGTCCCCAGGGCACTGTCCTCCATTCTCTTTGATTAGCGATGAGATGGGTGCCCCCTGGGAAATTCCACTCCCAGTCACTGTAAAATGACTGTTTTGCAGAGGGAGAACATTCATAGTAACTACTACACCTGCGTTACTCTGGCGGTATCTAACAGGAGGGGGTCGGCTTTGTGCTGGGTGTTCCCAGCTGTAGATGGTTCTGTAACATTTAATTTACTCTAACCCAAAAAATTCTATGACCTATATTAAGTATCAGAACTATATATCGATGGCGCAAAGACCTTCTGCACGGCACGCCGACATCATGACAATGCGCGTACAGTATCATTGATAGCCGCTGGCCCCCGTCGTGATCTCCAACCCGACCTGTGTGTGAGGTCTGAGGAGGCGAGGATGCAGTCCCCACTTACCGCCTACCAAATTAAGAAGCAGCAGGGGTACAAGTGTCATTGTCAGGTGGAGGGGAACGTCACTAAAGACACCCCCAGCGCTCGCACATGCTTGTGTCTATTTATGTGTAAAACTGAAAAATATACAAAGCGTTTCAAAAATATTTCACCATTGTATTAGGATCTTCGCTCGATGTAAACCGGACGCTGCTGTGATTAAATCACACATCCGCCGTGCGATCATTTCACATTTTGTTTTGTATCATATTGCAAATTGCAAATCAAAGAGAATAGACATTGCAGACCAGTTCTGGGGGGAAAATAATCACATAAATGGAAAGAGTTTTGATCTCATTCTCCCGCGGCCGGCGTCTCATCTGCTGCCCACTGTTAAATGTTCCAAACAATGATTGTGCACTGTTAAAAAATCTCACTATGTGGAGACCATCTACTGTGAATCTTCAATATCCCATAATCCTGCAGGAAGGAAACCGGCTATTTCTGACAAACAGGAGCGGAGCTGCTAGATGCATCATGACAGGGAGAATATTACACATTTTAGTCAGGTTGGCGAAGTCGCTCACGCTAAGAATACTTAACCTATCCGCCTTTAGTCTTCGAGGATGCTCAGTCATTCCATTCGCGATGGGCGGTGCTTGCAGAATATGTTGAATAAATGTTCTCCACATGTCGAAGAAATCGTGGGCCTGATTCATGCCGATAAATGCCGATATGTGCCGTATTTTACGTAAAATCACACAGCGCATGGCTAGAAACTATCTATACGTCAGCCGACCAGGAACATCCAACGCAACTTTCAATCAGGCCCTGAGTATTTAGAAGTCAACTAGGAAAGAATAAAAACAAAACACTCAGGGCCGTATTCATTAGCTCAAAATGAACGTAATGTGCGGTTTTTTTCAAAACGCATGTACATCGGGTATAGATACGCACATCTGTATTGAACAAGGAACGGATGTGAGGATACGTCTGGTGATGAATACGGGTCTAGGTCCGCTCCGCTCTAACAGACACTGCAGGATACGTCTGATACGTATGTGGAATATAAAGTCACTAAACAATGCACAGAAGTAAAAAACAAACTATTCAATTAATGTCACCTGTTAATAGTATAATCATTACTGACAAAACATTAAAAAATAAAAAAGTTGTTTTCGTTTGAAAAAAAATTCCCCTTAAAATACATTTATGAGGATTGTCCTTAATGTCTGCTATACATAAAATCAGGGCTTTTTTTGTCATAGAACACTCAGAACGGCGTTCAGGCACCTTTTTTTCATGTGTTTTCAAAGTTTAATTAAGTTTTTAACATTTTTTTTTTCTCTGCGGTGCTGCTACAGTGCAGCACCGCATCTTATTGTGTGTCCTGCTTCCGGCTCCGGCAGCGTCGTGATGTCACAACGCTGCCAGTGAGAGGAGCCACGATCAAGCAGAGAAGCAAGAACAGAAGCATAGAAGGTAAGTACAGACTACAGAAAGCGGGGGAGGGGCACAGAAAGAGAGGGCTACAGAAAAATTAGGAGGGGCAGAAAGAGAGGGCTACAGAAAAAGGAGGAGGGGCAGAAAGAGAGGGCTACAGAAAAAGGAGGAGGGGCAGAAAGAGAGGGCTACAGAAAAAGGAGGAGGGGCAGAAAGAGAGGGCTACAGAAAAAGGAGGAGGGACAGAAAGAGAGGGCTACAGAAAAAGGAGGAGGGGCAGAAAGAGAGGGCTACAGAAAAAGGAGGAGGGGCAGAAAGAGAGGGCTACAGAAAAAGGAGGAGGGGCAGAAAGAGAGGGCTACAGAAAAAGGAGGAGGGGCAGAAAGAGAGGGCTACAAAAAAATGAGGGGGCAGAAAGAGGTGAGTTCCGGCACCTTTTTCTTGCAAAAAAAAGCACGGCATAAAATACATTTATTAGGATGTTATTAATGTCTACTGTACATAAAATACATTGTTACAGTTGCTCCTGATTACAAACACATGTTCTAGCTGTATACACATCCGTCATCACTAGTAATCAGCACTTTCCCCAGACCTGTAGCTGGAGCCAGTGATATGACAGAAATTTACCCACCGTAAAAAATGTCCAAAAACTTAATTTAGGTGCTGCTGCATGCGCTCAAACTTGGCACACCCTAACTGTACATCGACTACATGCCTTCGCCCAGTCCCCTCCGCGCTACGCCACTGAAATCGTAGGCTGTAGTAAGGGTCCTTTGCGCTTGAAGATGAATTGGACATTGCTGCCCTCTCTGGCGTATAGTCCGTTCTGAGCACGCGCGGAGCGTTTCTACACAAAATACGGCACATATCAGCATTTACATTTGTTAATGAACCAGGCCCACATTGTGTGAAGATTTTATGCCCTCTATTTCTGGTACTCGATGAACAGGTGATTGAAATAAATGAAATGTGACATCTTGTGTAGAACTAGTTACTAATTAAGTTACCAACATTTACCTAATATCCCAATATTCTAAAGGTATTAAAAAATGCAAAACTTTACAAAGAATGTTTTCAGACCATGCAAAAAAACAATATGCCTAAAATATTGAATTAACTGGTTAGGGGTATATTACAAAAGGGACTAAGCTCTATTGCCAGCGAAAATTGGTGCTTTTGCCCTATGTATCAAGGTAATATTTGCCGGTTTTTGCTTGTCTAACAAGTATCTCAGGCTGAAAACCGCAAAAAAATGCTTTATTATGTTTAAAAATGTTAAAATATTATTTTTGTTGTTTGTTTGTTTTTTGCTATAGCCTATATTTGTAACTATTCATTTTACCAAGCGGAACTGATAACCCAAGTCTTTGTATTTGATTGCACTAGGCATGGGCTAAACAGCTCTCGCAAACGCATACAAGTAGAGGCTGGCCCAAGTTAGTATCGCATCGGCAAGATTTTATTGATGAATCGCAGTTATAGAATTTTATAGCACCCAAATACTTATTGCTGCATTTTTGATGAGCTTACTTTACCTCAGTTAACCCCACTTCTGGTGCCAGTAAACCAAAAATAAAATACCTTCTCGATCCTTTTTAAACCTTTTTATGGAGACGCAGGGCATATGAAATATGTAAATAATTAAGCCTGACTTGCAGAATACGCCACTTCGCTATAAATTACCAAACATTGATATTTTAATTAGCTCTATCTCATTAATTATATCTAATCCCTTACAAAAATTCTAAGGACTGTGATGGTGAAAAAAATAAATGTCACGCAAAATTTTGAATGAAGCTTATAACATGGTTGTAAGGGAACACACAAATACTGTACTCCAAAACTTGTAAAGTACTTTTGACTGGTTGTATATAAAGAATTTCTACAGATAGAAATAGAGGTTAGAAATGATTATTCACCTCTGATCAGCAAAATAACTTATATCTTAGTGGTTTTCCCTCGATCCCGTCCACATTGACTTCACGGAATGAAAACTTACATATCCAGAATAATTCTCTCATTAGGGTACGGAGAGCGAGGATTTAGTGCTGAGAACTCTGCTACGGTGGTGTGATAAAGTGCAATAAAGCAAAAAAAGTACTGTCATTTTTCCTCTTGGAATAAGTCTAAGTTGTTATTTGAGATGGTGCAGTTCTATTTATCACACTGGCATTTTGCAAGCAAAATCAGCTCCCTCTGACAGGAGAAGAAAGCCTCTGGGCTTCTCAGAAACTGGCATGCACTGCGCTGCTGCGCTTCCTGCAATCATCTCAAATCTGTATGTCACTTTCCAGAGTCAAGGATCCCGCCGGAGAGACTAAAACCGCCTTCGTTTCTCTTTCCTTTGCGTTCAGAATGTAAAAACGCCACAAGCAACTGTCTGGGGAAGAGTCCTTAGTGATTCATACTGTGCTTAAATCATTGTATAATACTGTAACAATTATTATATTGATATGATTATCCCTCTGGGGGGGGATTTCTGACACCGGAATAAATGTGAAGGAGCAGCGCACAGATGTATAACTCCATCCTGATGTTTGGGTTGGGCCTTCTTGTAGATGCTGTGCGTGACCATTTGCGATATTAGGGGATGTCGTGAGTCTGGGTGTGTCGGGAAAAGTAGAAACATCACTTCAAAGTGCTGCTTACTATGAATTTTGGAGCATGTCTTAGTATATTTTTTTTTTATCTCTAATCATTAGTTAGATACACTCTCTAGCACAGTGTATATAACTGGTACCTGTACCTCTTATTGCCCCAATGTCAGAGCATTAGAATATACAGTCTTATCCATATGTCTGAGGAAAGTGGTTTAAGATTGCTAAAATGGAAATCCACTTGCCCTAGTGAGTTCAGAAGACTGCATATGGTAGGACCACTGGAGATGCAGCTGCTAGATACACACCTCTAGAGGGTGTATCTAACCAATGTTAGGTTTAGGATAGGGGGACTTATTTGCCACACAGACCATCTGACTATTTTGCATGTTTAACAAGTTATTCTTTTATTAAGTAGAGAATTTAATTATTTTTGCACAAGACGCTGCTCACTTATGTGTTATGACTTAACGCTTATCTGTCGCAGTTGAGTTCCGTGTGTCTTGACTTGCAGGAATACGCTTAGATTTCTGCACGGACACATAGGTTGGCATCTCTGCAATGTTTACAGTAAAAAAAATAATAATAAGTAAAAAATGGGCATCAAGCACCCCCATCCCAAATCCTCAACCATCCCCAGCACTAGGCGGTCTGGACTGGTCTCCAGCACAACGTGGAGATCACTCTGTGCAAAGTGCAGTGTTCCTACCCCGCCACAAGGGTGCAGAGCGGGAACTGCTTCTTTCCTCCCACCATGCAGGCCGCTCGCACAGCCTCAGGAATAGCAGGTGTCCTACACACAGTCTGGACTTAAGCCGTGTTGCACACACAGCCTATGGGGTATCCCCTTGTGGACTAATAGCTCCTTGCAGTCAAGTGCCCCCAATTTCCCCATATAATTATCCGACTCAGATATGGCCGTGGATGATGGCATGTAACGGAGCATCTCCTTTTATAATCTACCAATGCAGCGACGTCAAGGCAGACCTGAGCACAAGTACAGTACAGTGCACCCATCCACCATCTGTGACCCTTTTGCTCCACGGTCTGTGGGGGCCGGGGAAATCAGCAAGATCGGGACTCCTGGAACGGCACTTTGGTCACCCAGGTCTCCCAGTATAATAAGACTTCTGTCCATGAAAAGAAAAGTAAAACAAATTTTAATTGAAATAAATACTCCCCAAACAGTCATCATCCTTTTATTAAATATAAAGAAAATCTTCAAATCTTCGTCTTTCTTGGCCTGACATAGTTTTTTTATTTTTATTTTATTTGGACTTACAATCGCTGGTTATTCGTAGTATGTTGGGGGGTATTTTTTTATGGAGACTTGTTGGGCGGTTTTCCATTTGGACTATGACGGATCAAGAAAAAAAGAGATTTTTCATGTAATAAACATGTCTGAGTGAGGACCTGATGAGTATCGGTTTAGACAATCAATGATGACTGATGAGGGCTCCATCCTACCAGCAGTACGATGACCCAGACATGTGAAAAACATGAAATAACGATGGCAGGAGACTATATTATTTGCCTGATACAACGGTGAACACCATGGTAAACAACTTTTAACTGGATTAAACTTTTTGATACTATGTTTTATTATTCATTTTATGCAATGTGATCATGACGGTGGTTATCTCCCGGGGGTTGACTAAGCTGGTTTCTCACCGCTAGCAGGGGCAAACGCAGGATTTGTAGAGGGGAGTTTCCACACCACGCCGCCAGTGGGCGTGACCAGCATGCATGGGGGCGTGGCTATATATTAGACAGTGCTTGGCTGCTCTCCAACTCTTCCTATCCCCATAATATACATGGGCAATGCTGCGTGTACTACTGTTAGGTGCACACAGCTCTCCCTTTTCAAGCAGAGCCGTGTGAAGCGGGGGCAGGGTCCAGCCACCTCAATTATACAGTGCCCCAGGCTTGGAGCCTGCACACTATTACCGTTACTACGGTAAAAGTGCACAGTATTACTGATAATATGGTAATTTTAACGCTGATTTTTGCTCGCAGCCCTCAAGGGGGCAGGGGGGGGGGGTTAAAATTACTGCATTAACAGTAATACTTTTACCACTGTGTTATTCCTAGAATAACGTGGAAAAATTGAATCGGCTTATAATATTTGCATTGTGAGAAATAGGTTCAAAACATTCCAAAACAGGAAGAAACTCTATTTCACCTCCTCATTTTCATGTTCACAAATGCATCAGGAAGTGAGACTGCGCTTACTGACCCCCCGTGGGTCGTGTGATCAATCCTCACCATCCACAAGCTTTGTCATGTATGCTACTGAGTAATTAGTTCACAGCTTAATACATAACAAAATGTCAATACGCAGTCTGTAAGAGAGTCCATAACATTTAATTTATTTACTGGGCCGATAACCTCCAGCTGGGGGTTCTCTAGAGTGAAATTTCCGTCATGAAAACAGAAAGGGCGCTAAACCAAATTACTGGTTCATCTACTGTAGCTTATGGGCCTCAGAATGTGCGTTAGAAAAGCGCACCTAAGACAAAAGAGTATTTATGTGTAGACTTTGTCGCGCACATTTTGAGACGCGCCTAGCACAAAATCATTTCCAGTTACGGCGGTTGTATGTCAGGAGTAACTGCGGAAAACTCTACATAGAGAGTATGACATCCGCAACAGCAGACAACTAGATTAGGTCATACTTGCTTACTTTGTCAATTGGCCTTCCGCAAGCTCCTGGGGCAGGTGGGGGTGTGGCTTGGAGAATCGCGTAACTAAGCCACACCCTGTAAGCTGCCATCACCATTTTGTAGGTGCAGAGATGGATCTTATTTAGAGCTGTCTGTAGTTACACTACTGATAATAAAGTTGTGTTTTTCACACTTCCTTACCGTAATATATTTATGTACCGCGTCTGCCGCATTCATAAATGACTAAAATACGTGGAAAATCATACCATAAGATTTATAAGGAAACATTACATTTTAATTATTTTAAAAAATAACTTCATTTTTTAAAAATTAACAGCATAAAAAAAGCAAAGATTAAAGCCAGGAGTCCCCTATTTGGGTCATAGCGCTCTGGACTGCGCCCAAGTGACAAAACGATGACCCGAATCGACTCCTCCTGACGCTCGAACCACCGTCACTTGAATGTAGCACTGATGTAGGAGAAGAAGCAAAATGTATTAAATTACCAGTATGGATAATTGATTTTAAAATGAATGTAAGTTATTTGCTTAAAAATATGACATACTGTAACTGTTCAGCTCTTGCAGCCGTGTTTATAAAGTATATGTGTATTCTTTTATATATTTTTATGTCTTTGACCAATACTCCTTTTTATCTTTGCATCATATACATTTATGTTCTCTTTCAGCGTTGCTAATTAAGCTGCATTTTATTTAATGCAGAAATGTACCGTGTTCTACTACAAAACAGAGCAAGTCCATCCCCAGGGCCTATAGCTCTCAATTCTAAAGATAACGTTACTTTCCACATGTCCTAACGTAATGTTTCCTGAAGTTTAGTTATAATAAGCATGGCACTTGCAAAATGCCATAGTTTTAGAAGTGGTTTCACTAGATAGTTTATGGGGGACTTGGATTTTGCAACAAATGTAACGCCTGGGGTCATAATTTCGCTATTTAACTACGACTCTGCAAATATGCAGGAGAACATATAAACATGTCTCATTGGTCCACAGCAACCAATAAGACTCTAGCTATTATTTACCTAGTACATGCTAAAAAATGATAGCTAGAATCTGATTGGTTGCTATGGACCATGCCTCCACTTTACCTTTTTAGAAGGTTTGCTAAATCTACCCCATAGACTGTGCAACATTGTGACCTGAAATACATAATCTTGCCTTGTACCTTGTATACAGATGTGATATTTCTCTATCCGTGCGATGCAGTTTTTAAAATATAACTGGACATTTTCATTTATTTCTGTTGCTTTGTTCTTGAGCAAACTGGTCTGGAGAAAGGAAGACTTGGAAATTGAGAACATGGGGCTCACGATCCACAAATCCCCAAGTCCCTGGTGTGATGTCGAGGTTGCGTTTATATTTTATCGACAAGCGATAATGCTGCTTAAAAAAAATATATGTCTAAAATTTAATTCACTAGCGTCATGGGGAGGAAAAGTGGTCGCAAGTGCAATAATTAATTTAATAACCCCAAATTACCCATAGTCAAAAGAATAACTGGAAATGAATATACTAATCATTTCTGTTCAGCTTAGATAGCCGCAGACCTTCCTGGATTTTTCTTTGAATGGCAGAACTCTGACAACATTATAGCGATTGTCATAAAGGACATCCTTGTCATACTGAAGAACTATATTGTTCATTTACTGTGAACGTACCTGCAGAACAGCCACATAGCTGAATTCCTAAGCTGGGTGAATTACCTCTTCGCATAGTTCCTCTATTATCTTCTAGTCGGTGGAATTTCACAATCCATTTTACCGTTCGTATGATGCCCTTTATAATAAATTGTAAAAGGAAGATTGACAGAACAAATATTAAAAACAAGTTTAAAGGTGTCTCAGTGAATGATTTTCTGTAATATTACCGGAAAGGTCAGTCCCATCCTTAACAGACAGTGTGAATTTCCAATTGATAACATTATATTTTCATGAGATGTTGACGTTCTTGTGTTTTAATATCTCTGAAGTTTGTGTTCATCTAAGAAGTTTTCAAATCCAGGCAAAGCAAATTGTTTTGTTTTTTTTGTCTTGGAAAAGTCACCAACCATATTGATTTGTTTATCAAAGGAAAATAAAAATCATCTGATAAATAGCAATCTTCTTCTCTGAACCAAGATTACACAAAAAGAAATGGAACGGTTTTAAAAGACCATTACATATAAACACTTATAAAATAACTACTAAAAGCTAATTATATTTGCTCGTGGTGAGGGTTTAATTCTCTCCAATACACACCACACTTCCTGTCAGTAGGCTTGATTCATATTCGAATGCATGTGTTTAAAAAATCTGTATTCCTATACAAGCGGATCTCAAGATACGTTTCCATTTGAATCTGGGTAGAAGTACGTTCTGGATATATGTGCAAATTAAAGTCACATCAGAACACATGCAAAAAAAATATTTTATAAAATGAACGTACAACTCTTAATGCTAAAATCATTAATATAAATTTACCTTTTTTAAAATATTTTTTTTTACTTTTTTTTTTTACATGAAATGCATAAAGCAAGATATTCTTTTTGCATACTGTACATAAAATGCATTTTTAGCATTTGGTATGGTATGCACACGTGTTGTCATCACTGGTGCAAGTGATATGACTACAAGACACGTACGTACAAGCTACAAGATGCCTGAAGTTGAATTGGCCACATCTGTGAGTGTCATTTGGGTAGGGATATGAATTGCATCCAATTGCGTTGACTGATGTAAGCCCCGTTGTAGATCATGCACAGAGCTACTTCACGCAAGATACGCCATGCAAACGGACTTACCCTAAGTATGAATAAGGCACAGCGGAGCTGGACCTGGTATAGTGTATCCGTTGTATGCTATGCATTGCAAGAATATAATGTAACAATATTTGACTATACAAGTTGAAGGTGTAATAATCTCGTCCCATCACCAACTTGCATTTAGACATACAAGTATTCTATAAGAACTCATCCGTCCTTGCTCTCCACTCCACAAACAATTAGGCTCATGAGATTTAATCGGAGAGACTAAGAATCGCCCAAGCATTACATCTTTGTACTCAATCTGTTCGTTGTTTCTACAGAATAACATTCATCCTGATACTCTCAAAGCTATTGAGGGGCTTACGTCAAGTTGAACGCAAATGGCGTTGTTGGCGCATAATACGCTTTTATACACCTGAGCGTGCGCACAAAGCACTGGTTTTGGATTTAGTGATTTGTGATTTTTGCACATGAGTAAAGAAACGTATTCTACGCCAACAGCGCAATTTGCATTCAACTTAACCCCTGAATGTGGTTTTCTATCCATAGATTGTAAGCTTGCGAGCAGGGCCTTCTCACCTCTTTGTCTGTTTTACCCAGTTTGTTTATTAGTTTACTGTGATTGTCCCCAATTGTAATGCGCTACGGAATATGTTGGCGCTATATAAATAAATAATAATAATGATGATGATGATGATAAATGGAAAATATTGAACAAAATGCCAGCATTGCTTGTAACCAATGACTCACACAGTAGTGGTGAATTTGGCTGCAAAATTTCCAACGCTTTGCTGGTGGAGTTTGGCTCTCAGTCCTACACCAAGTACACCACACCACGATTATCCGGCATTATTCATAGACTATAAATCCAATGAGATGGAAACCTACAAATACAGGGAGGTCATGTAGAGATGGATGTATAGTGCAGAATGTTGCGTATAATACGTTTGTTAATTCTGCACACGCGCACAAAGCCCTTGTTACGGTTGCGGGAACATATTGCGCTTACGGCTCCACAAGAGGCGGAACGGGGTATGATGGAGGTGTGTAAGCATAGCCAAAATACATTATGAGTGTGTTGGTGCAAATGCAACTTATGTAGACTGAGGCTGGAAACTTGCGGGTGCTCGATCACTAGTGTGAGTCACAAACTGGTAATAGTGATAATCAGAGATGCATCTGGTCAATCATCATCAATCATCAACATTTATTTATATAGCTCCAGCAAAATCCGTAGCGCTTTACAATTGGGAACAAACATTTATAAGACAATACTGGGTAATACATACAGACAGAGAGGTAAGAGGGCCCTGCTCACAAGCTTACAGTCTATGGGACAATGGGAGTTAGAAACACAAGGGCATGTGCTACATCATACTGCACACTGGACCACTTGTGTAAGATGTGTCTTTGTTTCCGATGCAGTTGACGTCTGCGCTTTAGACGGAATTTTACATTCAACTCGCGGCCGAGACGGATCACCTCTAGGACACGGATAAAGGATCAGACTTCACTTCCACATATTCAGACACAATTCACATCAACATCCACATTCTCCTTATAATTAATGCAAAAGCTGAGTAATTCTCAGTACACATATATTCCCTGACTGCTATTTTCAAGTAAACTGAGGAGTAAATTATGGAAAAACATTTAAAAGACAAAATCTCTTGAGAACTGAAAGTTCTAAAATACTCGAATGGGTTTTAGAGACTGATTTACCGTATTTTTCGCTCCATAAGACGCACTTTTTCCCCCCCAAAAAAGTGGGGGAAAAAGTGTGTGCGTCTTATGGAGCGAATAGAGTCACTCCCAGTGACGTGTTGGGACCAATTGGAGGCATACATGAAATAGGCCACGCCCCCTCTGACGCCGCGGAGATTCCCCGGGCAATCTGAAGCTCGGTCCTGCTTATCGTGGTTGAGTGATAGCTACGGGGCACCATCGCATGGCTTAGGAATAGCGGCCAGAGAAACCTTTATATGCACATCAGTTAGACGCTAAATGTGAGTGTTTAATTTTATATTCATTTTAATAATAAAGAGCCTACGTTATTACACCACGGGATACCCCTTTCTATTTTTTCCTATGTATACAACATCTCGGTGAGGAGGAGGAATAGAATTAGCAGGTATTAGAGGCATATAGCTGTGACACATTGTGGAGGAAGACAGCACATGTTTATGAGAATATACGGATGAAACATTGGCATGATTTGTGGAAAGTAAACAATCTGGACATTTTACACTAAGGATTGAGATCACTGACTTCATTATACTGAACTGTTTATGTGAGGATCCATACAGGTTAAGTTGAGATTGCAAGCAGCAATTCTTTTTGTTTGTCACCCCTTCAGA